>NW_006425928.1:0-1226 GCF_000296735.1 Chrysochloris asiatica | reverse complement strand
TTTAATTCTCTTTTTTTTTTTTTTTTTCCCTCTCTATTTTGGTCTTAGCTAAATGATGGAAATGTCAGTACTTTTGAACTAAGATGGAAATCTTTTTTTTTTTTTTTTTAAAGAAGCTTTTGTTCTGCCTGCTGTGCTAAATTAGGTTTTGAGAGCGTCACCAAAGCTCTGGAATTTACACTGTGGCAGAATACCAGATGAAAAAAACAGCAGTTTGTATTATGAACCGAGCTGGGCAGGTCAGGCATGTGTGTTTTTCCAAGTCCTGGCGCAGCTCTGCTCACCACTGGGCCATTAAGAAGGTCTTGCCTTGGCAGCAGCCAGGTACCTGCCAACACAAGACATCATCAGAAGTGCCTCAAGATGTTTTAGTGCCAACCCTGTATGCAAAGAAAAGCTGGAATGAAAAATGAAAAAATGAGAAGAAAATACAACAGAATCACTTAATCAACAAAGGCCATGGTTTGGTTAAAGGCCATGGTTTCCAGACCAATTCAGCCTGGATTCCCCAGCCAGGAAAAAAAAAAAATTCAAGTACATGCATCATTGGCTACTATTAATTCTGAATTTAGACTCATTCTGATAATGTCAGTGGAATAAAACATAGAGTAATATTTACTTAAAATGCGTAAGTGCTGTAACTATTGTCATTTGGTTTCTCCTTCCTCTATGTTTTTAATTGAATGTTTCGTTTAAAAAATTGCATCATGGTTGTTAAGTACCATTGAGTCAGTTCTGACCCATAGAGATACTGTCTGTAGGGTTTCAAGAAGCGGCTGGTGACCTTGAAGTTCAATCTGACTGTGCAGTCCAACGCATTACTCATTTACACGTGTTTTGGGCCCAAACCTAACCAAACCCTCTGCCATCAAGTCATTTCTGACTCACAGCAACACTATGTTGTTGTTGTGAAGTGTCATCAAGTTGGTTCCAACCCATAACAAACCCTGTATAGGGTTTCTGAGGAGTGAATTGTGAGCTTGAACCACTGACCTTGTGTTTCAAACTAACTTTGCAGTCCAGCAAAGCCTATGTTGTTGTTGTTGTTAAGTGCCGTGGAGTCGGTCCCGACTCACAGTGACCCTATACAGGGTTTCCGAGGCTGTAAATCTTTATGGGAGCAGAAAGCCTCATCTTTCTCCCACAGAACAGCTGGTAGTGTGGAACTTCTGACCTTGAGGTTAGCAGACTGATTCATAACCACTATACTACCAGAGCTCCTTAAG
>NW_006425927.1:0-1228 GCF_000296735.1 Chrysochloris asiatica | reverse complement strand
GGATTTTAACCATGGCAATGAGACGATATGATAGAATGAATGTAAAACTAATGTTCTCCCATGTAAACTGTCACATAATTCACAATAAAACATTTAAGGAAAAATAAAAAGACATTAAAAAATAATGAAATGGAATACATAAACATCAATATTCTAGGCATTACTGAGCTTAAAAGAGATTTTCAAAGCCTACCTTTAAGTACAATGCTGTCTGTGATAGAATAATATTTATACATCTATAAGCAAACCAGCTAATACCACTATTATTCAAATGTGCACACCAAAGACAAAAACTAATGATGATGAAATTGAAATTGAAGAATTCTATCAGTTTCATCAGTCTGAAATTGATGAAAATACAATCAAGATGCACTGGTAACTGGTGATTGGGATTTGAAAATTAGAAATAGATGAAGGATCAGAAGCTGCAAAATATGTCCTTGGTGATAGAATCAATGCTAGAATTTTACAAGACCAACAACTTACTTAGTGCAAATACTATTTTTCAACAATATAAATGACAACTATACATCTGAACCTCACCAATGGAATACACAAGAATCAATAAACTTCCTAGGATAGAATCCTGGTGTGGCACTGTAGGATAAGCACTAGACAGAAAGGTCCATTTGAACCAAACAGTCAGCTGTTCAAACTCACCAGCCACTCCTCAGAAACCTTATGAAGTGTTGCTATGAGTCAGCTTCAACTCCATGGCACTTAACAACATCATTGCCTCAGATTTCAATCTCTTCTTGTTCCATTTCATTTTAGATAACTTCCAATTTTCCTAGATTAGTATATCGTACATTCCACATCCCAGCTGTTTCTTCTCATTTTAAGTTGTGCAACATCAGCAAATAAAGGTCTCGGAGTCCTAGTGTGGCGCTGGGGTTAATGCTCCAGACTACAAAGCCGTTTGAACTACAGGTCAGTGGTTCAAGCTCATCAGTCACTCCTTGGAAACCCTATACAGGGTCGCAATGGGTTGGAACTGACTCGATGGCACTTAACAACAGCAAAGCTTTGCTCCATTCACATCATTAATACCAACTCTACTTTGAGGAAGCAGCTCTTCCTTAGTCTCATTTTGAGTGCCTTCCAACCTCAGTGACTCATCTTTCAGAACCATACCTGGCAGTGTTCCGCTGCTATTCATTAAGATTTTCAGTGGCTCTGGTAGCGTAGTGGTTACGAATCGGGCTGCGAACCTTAAGGTTAGCGGTTC
>NW_006425926.1:0-1228 GCF_000296735.1 Chrysochloris asiatica | reverse complement strand
CTAACGGTGGTGGATTTAGAGAGGTGCCCAGCAACGGAAGCATGGGCAGCGATGGGCATTGGAGCCGAGACTGGCTGCTGGCTCACAGAAACTGTGGGGAAGGGGAAGCAGAGTCACTAGGGAGACAGGGACAGATGAAGCTACAGGATACTGCTCTAATCTATCCTTTCCATCTTGCGAGTCTCTTCAAAGTTTCCTGTTTTATTAGTAAATCCAACGGTTCCTCTGGTTGTTTCTACCTGTCCCTCAATTCCACCATTCAGACACAATCCCTTCTTTGTCTCACATTCCATAGTTAAGTTAAATCATGGGACCACTGAACCAAGATTTAATGCTTTTCTTATATAGCATTTGCAAGCCTCTAGGACTCAAAAAGTTTATTAACATCACCACAACTGGTATTCATTAACCATACCAAGTAAACCATCCACAGATCCTGTTTCAGCCTAAATGAATGCCATCTTCAGGTCTCAACACAGAGAAGATAAACACAAAGAAAGCAGCTGGTACAATTTGCTGGAGGGACTACCATCCACTTTCTGAATTCAGGACAATCTAGAATTTGACCAGGAAACATCACCTTAAGAAAGAGAGGCTAGCAAAAGCCTAAATTTGTACAACACTGTCCAAACACAAAAGCAATTTCTGTTCATCTCACAGAAAACAACAAGTTCAAGCTTAAAAAACTAAAGACTATGGGGACCTATTTTTTGTCTGGGTACATAAATAATAATGAGTACTGATACACATCACCACTTTGCAGTCTTACTCATAACATTCTTTGTTAAGAGTACTGCTAGATGTTTGATAAACACTGGTTAATTTAACCTCTCAATGTTTTTAATGAGTTAAATAAAATGTTTGTAGCTTTGTAGATAAGGAAATTGACGCATTTATAGGCTAGAACATGAAGAAGAAAGTAATACCACAGCCACATGAGGCATCTCTGGATTTTAAAAACGTATTATTAAAATAATGAAATATTTATTAATGATGTACATGGTTTTCTGTGCCCTGGATTCTTAAAAGTCCTTCTTCACCACACACTTCCTTATCTAAAAGGCCACTCCAGGTCAATTTAAAAATTAAGTTCAATTTAAGGTTCACAACAAGATCAAAAGAGCTTTTGTTACCTGTAGTAGTTTTATCCATGGAATTATAATCTTCAACTACAGAGTCTTCAATGACATCGCTGATCTTCTGCCATGGCTCCAACTCCTCCTCCTCA
>NW_006425925.1:0-1182 GCF_000296735.1 Chrysochloris asiatica | reverse complement strand
CCTTCATTTTGTGATCTGGTATAATTATCCAACATATTGTAAATACTAACCTCGATGATATTAATGAGGCATGGTAAGTGGCAGTTATAATAATGAGGCAGGGTACAATCTACAGGATTTGGTTGTATCTTGAGTCAGTCTGTTTAGAGACATAAAATAGATTAAACAAATGAGCAGAGATAACAGATACCTGACAACTGCCCAAAAAGAAGAGCTGGGAGGAGAATGAAACACATCCTTTGGACCTGGGGGCCCTGTGTTGAGAAGCTCTCAGATCCAGGAGAAGATTGATGACATCACACATAGAGATCTCCAAGGAATACCAGTTCCACAGATGTTGTAAAGAGACAAGGACTTTCCCTAGAGCTGACAGAAAGCAAGAGTGTTCCTAGAACAGGCACCCTGAGTTAGAACGTCTAGCCTCCTAAAATGTGAGAAAATAAATTTCTGTTTGTTAAAGCTATTCACGTGTGGGGCATCTGCTATAGCAACACTAGATACCTAGATTCAATACCAGAGTTGTTCTTTATCAGTTCTGACTTGAAGCATTCAGATTCCATAAGCATTAGCCATAGACCATGTTAAAGAAAATAATCATGTGTAGAACTTGGGAGGAGAAGTATATTTTACCACTTAAAACAAGAAATTTTCCTGAAGAACTTCAGCATGTTAACTTGATTTGAAAATGATGTTACAAAATAGCTGTGTCTTCGATTAAGATAGATAGAATATTATATACCTAAACCCAAATCCCACTGCCACGAGTTGATTCTGACTCATTTGTTGTTATTGTTGTTAAGTGCTGTCCAGTTGATTCTGATTCATAGTGATTCTATGCACAACAGAACAAAACATTGCCTGGTCCTACATCATCCTCATACTTGTTGTTATACTTGAGCCTATTGCTGCTAGCACTGTGCCAATCCAATTGTTGGAGGTAATCCTCTTCTTCCCTGATCCTCCATTTTACCAAGAATGTCTTAACGTCTAAAGTATGAGAGACAAAGTCTGACCATCCTGGCTTCTAAAGAACATTCTGGTGGTACTTCTTTCAAGACAGATTTGTTTGTTTTTCTGGTAGTTTCTGGTACTTCTAATATTTTTCTCCAACACCATAATTCAAATGCACTGATTTTTATCTACAGTTTTCCTTATTCATTATGTAACTTTCATATGCACATG
>NW_006425924.1:0-1206 GCF_000296735.1 Chrysochloris asiatica | reverse complement strand
CCTGCCACTTTGCTGAATCTTCCAATGAGGTCTAGTAGCTTTTTACTGAGTTTTGGGGCTTTCTACATATAGGATCATATCGTCCGCAAATAGGGAGAGTTTTACTTCCTCTTTGTCAATTTGGATGACTTTCATTTCCCTGTCTTGCGGTATAGCTCTTGCTAAGACTTCCAGCACAATATTGAATTGAAGCGGTGACAAAGGGCATCCTTGTCTGGTTCCTGTTCGCAGAGGGAAGGCTTTCAGTTTCTCTCCATTGAGAGTAATATAGGCTGTTGGTTTTGTATATATGCTCTTTATTATGTTGAGGTATTTCCCTTCAATTCCTATTTTTTTGAGTGTTTTTATCAGGAATGGATGTTGGATTTTATCAAATGCCTTTTCTGCATCAATCGATATGATCATGTGGTTCTTTCATTTTTTCTTTTTTATATGGTGGATAATGTTGATTGTTTTTCTAATGTTGAACCATCCTTGCATCCCTGATATGAATCCCACTTGATCATAATGTATTATCTTTTTGATGTATTGCTGAATTCTGTTGGCTAGGATTTTGTTGAGAATTTTTGCATCTATGTTCATAAGGGATATTGGTCTGTAGTTTCCTTCTTAGTGATGTCCTTCCCTGGTTTTGGTATAAGGGTTATACTTGCTTCATAGAATGTGTTATTAAGTTTTCCATCCTCTTCTATATTCTGGAATAATTTGAGAAGGATTGGTGACAGCTCTTCCCTGAATGTTTGGTAGAATTCACCTGTGAAACCATCTGGGCCTGGACTTTTTTTGGTTGGGAGTCTTTTGATGATGTGATCAATTTCTTCTTTTGTTATGGGTCTGTTCAAGTATTCTATTTTGCTGTGTGTAAGTTTAGGTAGGTCTTGTTTATCTAAAAATGTATCCATCTCTTCTAAGTTTTCAAATTTGTTGGAATACAACTCTTCATAGCATCCAGTTATTATCCTTTTGATTTCCTTTGGTTCCGTTGTGATATCACCCATGTGATTTCTAATGCAAAAACAAAAATGGGAGAAAGAGGGAAAAAATTAAATATATATATAGTTGTTGTTGTTAAGTGCCGTCGAGTCATATATGTTGTTGTTGTTGTTGTTGAGTGCCGTGGAGTCGGTTCCGACTCATAGCGACCCTGCACAGGGTTTCCGAGGCTGTAAATCTTTACGGGAGCAGAACGCCTCATCTTTCTCCTGC
>NW_006425923.1:0-1171 GCF_000296735.1 Chrysochloris asiatica | reverse complement strand
ACAGTGTTGTACCTCATGACTGATATGTTATTTTTGACAATGAATGCAACACCATTCCTCTTCAATTTTCATTCCCAGCATAGTAAGCCATGTGATTGTCAGATTCACAGTGGCCAATAGCAATCCATTTCAGCTCACTAATGCCTAAGATATTGATGTTTATGCATTCCATTTCATTTTTGACAACTTCCAATTTTCTCAGATCCATACTTCGTACATCCCATGTTCCGATTTTCAATGGATGTTTACAGCTATTTCTCTTCATTTTGAGTTGTGCCCCATCAGCAAACGAAGGTCCCTCAGGCTTTTCTCCCATAGATTTTACTCCATTCACTCATCACAGTCAACTTTATTCTGAGGAGGCAGCTCTTCCCTAGTTGCATTTTGAGTGCCTTGCAACCTGTGGGGCTCATTTTCCAGCACTATATCTAACAGTGTTTCTCTGCTATTCATAAGATTTCCAGTGACTAAATATTCGGAAGTAGTTTGGCACTCCTTCCTAGAGTGTCTTCATCTGGAAGCTCATCTGAAACCTGTCCACCATGGGTGACCCTGCTGGTATTTAAAATTCCAGTGGCATAACTTTCAGAATCACAGCAACTCATAAGCCACCACAGTATGACAAACTGACAGATGAGTGGTGGCTTTTAATACATAACTCCTCTGAAATGAAAAAAAGTACCTTCTAGAAATTTGTTCATCTGAAGAACTTGGCATCAGAATTAAAAGAAAACTCATTAACAACGTGTGAGATGCAGACAATTCAACCTTCTTTGCTGAAAGCACAGAGGATGTAAAATACTTACTGATGAAGATTAAAGACTACAGTCTTCTGTATGGATTATACCTCAATGTAAAGAAAATGAAAACTTCACCACTGGGCCAATAAAAAGCATCATAATTTAAGGAAAAAAGATTGAGGTTGTCAAAGACTTCATTATGCTCAGCATATCACAAGTTGTTAATGAGTTTCCTCCATTCCAGATTCCATGTTCATCTTCATATAGCTCAACTTCTTGGGTTATTTGCTTATCATTGTTGTTGTTGTCAGGTGCCATCGAGTCAGAACCGACTCATAGCGACCCCATGCAAGCAGAACGAAACAATGTCCGATCCTGGGCCAACCTCACTACCGCTGCCACACTTGAGTCCATCAATGATGCCACCTGGC
>NW_006425922.1:0-1151 GCF_000296735.1 Chrysochloris asiatica | reverse complement strand
TCATCTCTCTCACGTGGAGGCCCTGGTGGATTTGAGCTGCTGACCATGGGGTTCACAGGCAGAGTTTTAACCACTACACTACGAGGCCTTCCACCTTCAAGATGGTGGATCTGGTAGACATGTATTGCGGAGCTCGGTCAACAACAACACGGAATACCGGGCCAAGAAGACTCATGAGTTGGTGTTGGAACTCTGTAACAAATATAAAGGTATGTTTAGAGGATAAGAGGGTTTATAGCTGGGGAATTTGCAGGAGAATTCAGAACTCCATTATTTTCTGGATCAAGACACTCAGCTGTTCCCAGAGCCGCCATCTTGGGAGAGCATATCTTGATTGTATCAGGATTGATAGGCTTAAGAGAGAACATCCTGATTGTATCTTGATTATATCAGGATTGTATCAAGATTGACAAGGAAATTTAAAGAGATAGTATAGATATAAAACCAAATGGCCACCACTCGTCTGTCATGCTGTGGGGGTTTGAGTTGCTGTGATTCTGAGGGCTCTGTTACCAGTATTTTAAATAACTAGCAGGGTTACCCATGGTGAATAGGTTTCAGATGAACTTCCAAACAAAGACAGACTAGGAAGAAAGAGTGACAAACTACTTCCGAATCGCTAGTTACTGAAAACTCTATGAATAGCAGAGAAACAGTTAAATACAGGATCGGAAGCTGGGAAGGCACTCAGAATGCGACTGGGGGAAAAAAATGTCTCCTCAAAATAGAGTTGACCATGATGATGTGAATAGAGTTAAGCTCAGGGGAGAAAAGCTCACTGAACCTTCATTTTCTGAAGGGCCACATATCAAAATGAAGAGAAATAGCTATAAACAACCATTGAAAATAGTAACATGGAGTGTATGAAGTATGAATCTGGGAAAATTGGAAGTTGTCAAAAATGAAATTAGGCATTAGTGAGTTGAAATAGACTGGTATTGGCCATTTTCAATTTGACAACCACATGGTTTGCTATGCAGGGAATGACAAATTAAAAAGAAATGGTGTTGCATTCATGGTCAACAAGAACATATGCAGATCAGACATGAGGAAAATGCTGTAAATGATAGGATAATATACATGCACCTACAGGGAAGCCCAATTAATACCACTATTATTCAAATTTATGCACCAACCACTAAAGCCAGTGA
>NW_006425921.1:0-1125 GCF_000296735.1 Chrysochloris asiatica | reverse complement strand
CCTAAGCCCTAGCCCTAAACGTAGCCCTGAAATCCTAGCCCTGGCTTTAGACCTAAAGACCTAACAGCCCTTTTCCTAGCCGTAAAGCCCTAACAGCTCTAGCCCTAAGCCTAGTCCTAAATCCTTAACAGCTCTAGCCTTAACCCTAGCCATAAAGCCCTATAAGCCATATCCCTAACCCTAGCTCTAAAGCCCTATCAGCCCTAGCCGTAGCCCTATTCCTAAAGGCCTAACAGCTGTCCCCCTAGCCCTAGCCCTAAAGCCCTAAGAGCTTTAGCCCTATCCCTAATTCCCTAACTGACAAAGCCCTAGCCCTAAAGGCCTAACAGCCCTAGCCCTAGCCCTAAAGCCCTAACAGCCCTCGCCCTAACCCTAGACCTAGAGCCCACACAGCCCTAGCCCTAGCCCTAGCCGTAATGATCTAACAGCCGTAGCCCTAGCCCTAAAGCCATTGCCCTAATTCCCTAGCCCTATATTTAGCCCTAAAGCCCTATCCTTAGCCCGAGCCCTAAAGCCCTAACAGCCCTAGCCTTAGAGTTAACCCCTAACAACTCTAGCCCTTGCCCTAGCCCTAAAGCCGTATAAGATCTAGCCCTAGCCCTAGCCCTAAAGCCCTATAAGCCCTAGCCCTAGCCCTAAAGGCCTTACAGTTCTAGAGCTAGCCATAAAGTGCTTTCCCTAATGTCCTACCCCTAGACCTAGCCCTAAACGTACCCCTAAAGTCCTATCCCTAGCCCTAGCCCTAAAGCCCTATCAGTCCTAGCCCTAGACCTAAAGCCCTAAGAGCCCTAGACCTAGCCCTAAAGGCCTAACAGACCTGGCCCTAGAACTACCCCAAAATCCCTAACCACCCTAGCCCAAGTCCTAGTCCAAAAGCCCTAACAGACCTAGCCCTAGCCATAAAGCCCTAACAGCACTAGCCCTTGCCTTAAAGCCCTAACACCCCTCGCCCTAGCCTTATCCCTAAAGACCTAACAGCCCTAGCCCTGAAGCCCTAACAGCCCTAGACCTAGCCCTAAACCCCTAACAGACCTAGCTCTGGCCCTAAAGCCCTAACAGCCCTAGCCCTAAAGCCTGAGCCCTAACCCTAAACCCTAACAGCCCTAGCCCTAGCCCTAGCCCTAA
>NW_006425920.1:0-1229 GCF_000296735.1 Chrysochloris asiatica | reverse complement strand
GAAACATCCACTAATAATTGGAACATTGAATGTATAAAGTATGAATCTAGGAAAACTGAAAGTTGTAAAAAATGAAATGGAACCCATAAAGATAGAACCCTAGGCATCTGAAATGGACTAGTATTGGCCATTTTGAATCTGGCAACCACATGATTTACTGTGCTGAGAACGACAGATTGAAAAGAAGTGGCGTCGCATTTTTGGTTGAAAGCAGAGATTACCAGAAAGATATATTTACCTGTGCTTCATTGACTATGCAAAGGTTTTAGACCGGATCATGACTAGCGATGGGCAACATTTTGGAGAATGAGTATTCTGGAACATTTAATTGTGCTCATGAGGAGCCTGTATATAGACAGAACAAGGGGACACAGAATGGTTTAAAAGTAGGAAAGGTGTGTGTCAGGGTTGTATTCTTTTACCATACTTATTCAGTCTGTACCCTCAGCAGATAATCTAAGAAGTTGGATTATATGAAGAAGAATGTGGCATCAGGATTGGAGGAAGACTAATTAATAATTTGTGATATGCAGATGATACAACCTTGCTTGCTGAAAGCAAAGAGGACTTAAAATTCTTACTGATGAAGATCAAAGACCACAGCCTTCAGTATGGGTTGTACTTCAATGTAAAGAAAGCAAAAATCCTCACCACTGGGCCAATAATTAATAACATGATAAATGGAGAAAAGATTGAAGTTGGCAAAGACTTCAGTTTGCTTGGATCCACTATCAATACTCACGGAAGCAGCAGTTAAGAAATCAAATGACGTACTGCATTAGGCAACTCTGCCTTTTTAAAGTGTTCAAGAGTAAAGATGTCAGTTTGAGGACTAAAGAGCTTCTGATCCAAGCCATGGTATTTTCAATTGCCTCAGATTTATGTGAAAGTTGGGCAATGAAAAAGGAAAACCATAGAGAAATTGATGCATTTGAGCGATGGTGTTGGAGGAGAATATTGAAAGTACCATGAACTACCAGAATAACAAAAAAATCTGTGTTGGAAGAAGTACAGCCCGAATGCTCCTTAGAATTCAGGATGGTGGGTCTTTGTCTCTCAAACTTCGGACATATTTTCAGGAGAGATCAGTTTCTGGAGAAGGACATCATATTTGGTTAAGTGGAGGGGTCGGCAAAAAAGAGGAAGACCTCCAGTGAAATGGACTGTCACAGTGGCAGCAGCAATGGGCTCAAAGTTAACAATTGTAAGGATGGCATAGGACTGGACAA
>NW_006425919.1:0-1229 GCF_000296735.1 Chrysochloris asiatica | reverse complement strand
TCTTTTCATTGAGATGCAATCTATATTGAAGGCTGTGCTCTTTGAACTTCATCAGTAAATATTTTAAGTCCTCTTCACTTTCAGCAAGTAAAGTTGTACTGTCTGCATAGTGCAGGTTGTTAAGGAGTCTTCCACCAATGTTAATGTCATATTTTTCTTCATATAGCCCATCGTCTTAAATTATTTGCTCAGCATACGGGTTTAATAAGTACTGTGAAACAATATCACCCTGTCACACATCTTTCTTCATTTTAAACCATTCAGTGTTCCCATGTTCTGTTTGAACAATGGCCTCTTGGTCCATGTACAGATTCCTCATGTGCACAATTAAGTGTTCAGGAATAATCATACTTTGCAATGTTGCCCATAGCCTGTCATGATCCACACAATCGAAAGCCTTTGCATAGTCAATAAAACACAGGTAAATATCTTTCTGGTATTCTCTGCTTTCAGCCAAGACATTCGCAATGATATCCCTTGTTCCATGTCCTTTTATGAATCCAGCTTGAACCTCTGGAAGTTCTCTGTCAGTGTATGCTTGCAGCCATTTCTGTATTACCTTTAGTAAAATTTTTCTTTGCATTGGATATCAAAGCTATTGTCTGATGACTTCTGTATTCTGTTGGGTCACCTCTCTTTCGAATGGGCACAAAAACGGATATCTTCCAATCAGTTGGCCAGATAGTTGTCTTCCAAATTTCTTGGGATAGATGAGTGAGTGCCTCCAGTGATGCCTCACTTTCTTTAAAGATTTAATTTTTAGTCCATCAATTCCTGGTGCCTTGTTCTTTGCAGTTATCAACTTCATTCTTTATGTTACTAATAATATTGCATGTCATTAAGTGAAATTTTATTCATCTATGATTTTGTAATTAGTTTTGAAAGTAGCAATATTAAACTATTACTTTCTACACATTCATTAATAGATAAATCTAAAGTTATAATTATGTTCAATTTTAATCACTTCTGAAAATATTGAAAAACAAAGGAAACCATGATGTAAAACACGTATCTATTTATTTAAAAATATTTTCCAAATATAATGGAATTCACTGCAACACTGAGTCATTTTAAAAACAGTATTGTGATAAAAGCATTCTTAACATACTATATGAACAGTAAATGGAAAATTCAAAATGCTTTCTTAGTAGCAATTTTCTCATTTAGTACAATAAAATACAGTGAAAATAAACTTGATTTTGTTGTAAATGGAGTTTCACTATGGTTAT
>NW_006425918.1:0-1229 GCF_000296735.1 Chrysochloris asiatica | reverse complement strand
AGATTAAAGATTTGGACTTGAACCATTCAACATTACAATTGTTCATTGTGATTCTCTGTTTTTAAATTGATATCTTGAGATCTTACTTGTGTATCCTGCCATAATTACCTTACAATGAAACAAAAAGTGTTTATGCATATTAAACCTGAACATTTCTTTATTGAAATTCAAGATTGAACACCACAGGACTCATCATAAATCTGGACTCTTTCTTCTCTCAATCTGCACTATATTTTTCGACTCTTTTAGTGATTCTTTCAATGGACAGAGGTTCTTAAATTTTATCTTAATTATAACTAAGCCAAATGTATTAATCATTTGTTTTCTGATATATATGCATTCATATATATCCTTTTAGTACCATCAAGTGGTCTGTGATTCAGAGCGATACTAAGTACATTAGTCTTGTACCATCAACATTCTTCACAATTGTTATGTTTGAGCCCATAGTTGCAGCATGTATATATTTACTCTCAGATACACACACACACATAATAATAATAATTTTCAAAGTTATATGCATATATTATTGTGACAATGATGGTATCAAACATGACTTGAGCCATTAAATACAAACTTAATACATGTATGAAATCTTAAGACAATAAAATTTATAATCAGATAAATAATAAAATATTTTTTAATTTTCTAGTAATTAACAGAGAAGGCAAATATTCTAAAAAATGGACTTGATTATTCTAAATAAGCAGTCATTGTATTTCATTTGCTTACTCACTCCACATATTTTCAAAGGATAGTAGAGTTTATACCAGAACATACTGGTGTGATTGAAAATCATAGAGTTAATTTAAAATAAATAAATGAAAATTTTGTTACTATAAATTCTTTCTTACTTAATGCTATGATAAACTTAATCAACATATACTTTCTAAAATACTCCCAAGTCTAGAAGCACTCAAACTAAAACAGAAATGTGGTTCAGTTTGTGAAGGAATCTAAACAGAGTCACCAAAGGAAATAGATTTGACTAGACAATTTAAGTCAGTGAATGTACTTATTGTTTTTTTTATTTTGTTTTTATCAATTTTACTTATTTTATCAATAATCACATTTACATAGCAAACGTTCCTGTGAGAAGTTGGGAAGAAAAGAAATAGTTCTTAGACTGCCCACTAAATAATATTCCTTTGCTGCTTAGGGACCAAATACCCCATTAGTATTTGTAACTACTCTTGTCTCCTCTCAACTCCCACTAGGTTCATAAATTT
>NW_006425917.1:0-1173 GCF_000296735.1 Chrysochloris asiatica | reverse complement strand
CTTTCAGAAGCAGATAGCCAAATTTTCCAAGGTACCACTGGATGGGTTCGAACCACCCACCTTTCAGCTAGTATTTAAGCACTTAATCATTTGTTCCATTCAAGGACTCTGTTATCTCTAAGGTTGTGGTTGTTAAGTGCCGTCGAGTTGGTTATAACTCATATCCACCTTGTATAGGGTTTCCAATCTACCTAGTGTGGCACTGTAGAATAAGCACTGGCTTACTAACTGCAAGGTCAGTGGTTCAAATCCATCATTTGCTCCTTGGAAGTCCAATACAGGGTTGCTATGAGTTGGAACTGACTTGACATCACTTAACAACCACAACATGTGTCAGGTAGACCTTCTAAACTCGGGCAATTCATCACCAATGACTGCCTCTCCCATCCTGGGATGTGGTGAAGCAGAGGCGCAATATATCTTAGTGAGGATGCTGTTCTGTACTGAGGGGGCAGATGGATAAGACCATCTTAAGTCGTTTCTGCTTCTGTGATCCTCTGAGTGAATGATTCTTAGCCATCTGCAGGGTCGAACTAAAAAGAGATTGGCTACTGGATCAGGTGATCACTCTATGAATGTTCACTTAATGGATACAGGCACACATCCTCTGTTGCAGAGAAGAGGATTTGATGAAGGCATTGTCTTGTGCGGAGTGCTTGGATGGGAAGTTAGATGCGAAGCTAAGTAGTGGTTAGATGGGAGGCTGAGACTAGAACTTTTTGACATGTGCAGATGGTTGGGATGTAATCATTTTTTAAAACATAATTTGAAGGACCATCAAAATAGAAGAACATGAGCAGAATGTGGAACCCTATCCAGAGAAGCAGCGACACCAGAGATGAGGACATGGAGAGATAGAGCAGCTGAGGACTCTAGACTCATGGAAAGAGAAAGGCTATGTGCTGGCAGCCAGAAGGCAGACTTGCAGAATGTGCCCTTTGGATATTTAAATGATTATATATTCCTGAGTGTTTTTGTGTACATCCCAAAACAAAAACAATACAGGGAATAGAAGCAAATACTGTTAAATGATGATGCATGGAGGGGATATAATCATTGCAATGAAATGATAAGTGTAAAACCAATGTTCTCCCATGTAAACTATCACTCAATTCACCATAAAAACTTAAATATATATATGTTGTTGTTAAGTGCCATCGAGTTGGTTCTGAC
>NW_006425916.1:0-1205 GCF_000296735.1 Chrysochloris asiatica | reverse complement strand
TAGGTAGCTCTCAGTATATGGAGATGTTGGAATCATCTGCCATGTAGCTAGAACTATGTATATGGAAATATTGCACTACTCTGCCATGTAGCTAGCGCTCTATGTATGGACACATTGGATTCATCTGCCATGTAGCTAGAACTTGTATATGGAAATGTTGCACTACTCTGCCATGTAGCTAGCTCTCTGAATATGAACATATTAGACTTGTCTGCCATATATCTATCTCTGAGTATATGAACATGTTCAACACATCAAACATGTAGCCAGTTCTCTGTGTATGAACATGTTGGACTCCTCTGCCTTGTAGCTAGAACTCTAAATATACACATGTTGGACTCATCTGCAATGTCACTAGCTCTCAATATATGGACATGTTGGACTCATCTGCCATGTAGCTAGTACTCTTTATTTGGACATATTGGACTACTCTGCCATGTAGCAAGCTCTCATTATATGGACACGTGGCACTCATCTGCCATGTAGCTAGAACTCCGTTTATGGAAATGTTGCACTACTCTTCCATGTAGCTAGCTCTCTCTATATGGACATTTTGGACTCGTCTGCCATGTAGCTAGCTCTCTGTACATGGAAATGTTGGACAGATCTGCCATGTAGGTAGCTCTCTGATTATGAACATATTGGACTTGTATGCCATGTAGCTACCTTGCAGTATATGGACATGTTGGACTCATAACCATATAGCCAGCTCTCTGTGTATGAACATGTTGGACTCATCTGCCTTGTATGTTGAATTCTAAATATACACATGTTGGAATCATCTGCTATGTAGCTAACTATCAGTATATGGACATGTTGGACTCATCTGCAATGTAGCTAATACTCTGTATATGGACATATTGAACTAATCTCCAATGGTGCTAGTTCTCAGTATATGGACACGTTGGACTCATCTGCCATGTAACTGGAACTCTGTATATGGAAATGTTGCACTACTCTGCCATGTAGTTAGCTATCTGTATATGGACATTTTGGACTCGTCTGTCATGTAGCTAGCTCTCTGTACATGGGAATGTTGGACTGATCTGTCATGTAGGTAGCTCTCTATATATGAACATATTGGACTTGTCTGCCATGTAGCTATCTCTCAGTATATGGACATGTTGGACACATCAGCCATGTAGCCAGCTCTCTCTGTACGAACATGTTGGACTCATCTCGCTTGTAGCTAGCCCTCTAAATAT
>NW_006425915.1:0-1169 GCF_000296735.1 Chrysochloris asiatica | reverse complement strand
TGCTCACCCCTATCTACTCTGTGTACAGAGGGGATATCATTGATACTTGATGTTAAGGCTCCTTCCCTCTCTTGGTATTTAGAGTAACTACCTTTCTGAGTATAGGTCAGGTTCATCAGATTGTATCAATTTACCCTTGTTTCCTTTATAAAAAAAAAGATTTTTGTAATCTTCCTCTAGTCGAGTTCTGATTATCGAGCCATCGAGGCTGGGTCAAATGGGTACTGTCTACAAGTTTGAGTGTTATTGTGCATCTCCCCTCACTTCATATCAGCTGGATGCTTCACTCTCAGCTCTAGCCCTCTGTGGCTATGTCCATGTCCATGGGCTCAGGTGTCCCCAGGTCTCACCACACTTTGGACCAACCAGCCCTTTCTCTTCTCTATTTCATTTCCAGGTCAACAGGAGTTAATGGACTGTGGTTTTACTCAGCCCATTTCTTCATTGCTGCCTTTCCCCCACTTCAACTCACTAGTAGACTAGTGTGGTCGTTAGCAAGTTTACATGCTTGTTTGTGTGTTCCCTTTGAGTTTCAGTCTTAGAGGGGAGTTTGTCCTGAAGGAACTTGACTGCTTGCCTTGATGGCTTCCTGGTGAGCAGCCTGGTTATTCTTATAATTGCCAGTCATACTGACATTTTTGTTTTGGGTTTTTCTGATGATCTTTCTTTGAAGATGTATCTTCTGTCACTGTAGCTGTTCCAGGATGGTCTGCTTGTCCTTTCTAGTGGGAATGTCCCACCTCATACGGTTCTGGATGGGACTCAGGATTCCACCTAGGGTCCTATACTCTATAAAGGCTTTGCAAGAGGCCTGTTTCACTGGGCAAGTTCTAGAGCCCCTTTTAGGTATTCCAATCAGTTATAGGCTGAAGACAGACTTACAAATTTTCTTTAATCATGTTTCCCAGCATTCCTTTCTATCCCACTCAAGTGTCTAATTTACAGTAGTAGGCAAGGGAACCTTAGAATTCATAAGACAGTCAAGCATTTTAATATTATTTCCCCTCTTTAAGGTATTCCTAGATCCCTGTATCCCAGAGCCCTGTTGTTCCAAGGTTGAGCATGCACCACTATTTACTTCTGTCCCACTTAGGCCATGCAAACCTGTCTCAGTGTTCCTCTATCTATCTTGGTCTTCCACCTCCTCCCCCTTCTTGTATTGCACCCCC
>NW_006425914.1:0-1138 GCF_000296735.1 Chrysochloris asiatica | reverse complement strand
CAAATCAAAACAACAATGAGATATCATCTCACACCAGCAATAACAGCAAAGGTAAAAAAGTTGAGGACAATAAATGCTGGTGGGGATGTGGAGAGACTGGGACACTCCTGCATTGCTGATGGGACTGCAAAATGGTCCAAGTTCTCTGGAAAGCAATATGGCACTTCCTTAGAAGGTTGAAAATAGAAATACCATTCGATCCAGCAAATCCTCTACTTGGAAAATCCTCTACCCACAAGAAAAACAAGCCACAACATGGGAAGATAGATAATACACTGAAAGGGCAAAGAAGCAAAATTTAATGAATGGAAAACTAAATTACTGAGATTAAAGAAAGATCTCTTTCAGAAATCTGCTAGAAGAACAGTTAGAAAAAAAAATCTGAAAAAATTGTAAGATTTATGTGGGACACTCTCAAAAGCAATAATGTACATGCAATTGGAATTCCAGAACAGGAAGAGATCAGGAGAAAAAAAAAAAAAGAAATGAAATGAAACGAAACAGAGATTATTGTCCAAGAGTTGTTAGAAGGAAATATTCTTAACACCATGAGATGATAGTCATTGAAAAAAGTTGAACAAACTTGAGACTAATATACATGACAATATCATCTAGACTGAACCCAGTTACAGAAGTATTCAATGTAAAACATACCGATAAGACTGAAAATTAGAGAGCCAGACATGCCATTACAACAACAACAACAACAAAAGAGGCAATAATGTAGTTAACAGAACTTCCATATGAAGAGGAAATAAAACAGATTTCAAGGAAAATGAATAAAAACCTAAATGAAACCCTTAAAATTAGGAGAGAACAAACAAGTGCAGTAAAGGAGCTCCACCAACAACACAGAATACCCGACCAAGCAGGCTCAGGGGCTGGTCTCAGAACTTTGAACCACATATAAAGGAATATTTAGAAGGTTGGAAGGCTTACAGCTGGGGGAGTTTGTGGCAGAAGCAGGAAATCTATTGCTTTCTAGTTCTGGATGCTCGGCTGCTCCAGGAGCCGCCATCTTGGGTGAAACCACGCAGGGTAAGGATCGGAGCGGCCACAGACACCTGGCAGAATGGCTAAGATAAAGGTGTGGACATTCTTTTTTTTTGGTAGCTGTTCATTGGTCCCTTGCTGTCTG
>NW_006425913.1:0-1229 GCF_000296735.1 Chrysochloris asiatica | reverse complement strand
GTTCTTTATGTAGATACATGGACAGAGACACACACTGAATGGGTATGGGAGGAAGGGTAGAACATATATATACTCCACAGATATGTAAGAGTTTGAAAGAGGTTATCGGTACATCCTGCAAACACAACTATGAATGTGGTGAAGCATACACCAGGCAAAATTATGAAAACTTCTTAGATATTATCAAACATCTCAAAGAAATGAATATCTGGGCATGGAGGAACAGGACCATAGTCACAAGGGACACTACGGTCAGCTGACATAACGTATTCCACAAAGACAGTGTTCTACATTCTACTTTGGTGAATAATGTCTGAATATTACAAGTTCTTGAGTGACGGTGTAAGGTGCAACTATTAGTCTCTCCATGTGCAGAAGAAAGAAGTGTGTTAAGAACTGAAGAGGCTAGGAATCAATCAGTCCAATGGACTAATGGAATATGTGAACATCAATTTCCACACCTCTGAGACAAGAACTAGATGGTGCCCAGATACCACTACCAAATGCTCTGAAAGGGATCACACTAGAAGGTCCCAGATAGTGGTAGAATATGTAGAACAAAACTCAAAATTATTTTTTTGAAAAAAGCAACACTAGTAAGATATGTTCACTATGACTGATGCAATGATTAATTGTTCAGAATCAAGAGGACAGCATGTACCTAGGGAAAATGGTGAGAAGGAATGGGACAGTGGATTGAAGGGAGGTGAGAGTCACAAGGAGGAAGACTGACTGTTCTTCCACAGAGGGGATTGCAACCATTGAGATGAAACAACAAAGTATATTGTTTGTTGAATGTAAGGCTGATGATCTCATCTGTAAACCTTCACTTGATTCACAGTAAAAGGAAAAAATTTTTAATTTAATTTTAAAAAGACCTCTGTGCCACTGTGGGTTAATGCTCTAGACTACAAAGTCGGTTTGAACTGCAAAATTGGTGGTTCAAGCTCACCAATCGCTCCTTAGAAACCCTCTAAAGGGTCGTTATGCGTCAGAACCGACTCAATGGCCCATAACAACAACAACAGCATAAGGAAAAAAAGAGTAACCTGCTACAATTTGATGAACTTTACCTATACTTATAGATGCAGTAGCTCAAAAAAGAGAATAAATCTTTACAGCGAGGATCATTCCCACCCCCTCAGTACACAGGGTAAATAGGGATGAGCAACTTAGACATTGGCTACCCAAAAGGGGGGAGAGGGGGGCTACAAGAAGAGAGTGGCTTA
>NW_006425912.1:0-1229 GCF_000296735.1 Chrysochloris asiatica | reverse complement strand
TAGACAAGTTGGACTCATCTGCCTTGTTGCTAGAACTCTGTATATGGAAATGTTGGACTACCCTGCCAAGTAACTAGCTCTCTGTATATGAACATTTTGGACTCATCTGTCATGACACTAGCTCTCTGTACATGGATATGTTGAACTGATCTTTCAAGTAGGTAGCTCTCTCTATATGTACAAATTGGACTTTTCTGCCTTGTAGCCAGCCCTAACTATATGGACACGTTGGACACATCTGCCATATAGCTAGAACTCTGTATATGGAAATATTGCACTACACTGCCACGTAGCTAGTTCTTTGTATATAGACAAGTTGGAATCATCTGCCTTGTAGCCAGAACTCTGTATATGGAAATGTTGGACTACCCTGCCATGTAACTAGCTCTCTCTATATAAAGATGATGGACTCATCTGCCTTGTAGCTAGCCCTCTAAATAAACACTTGCTGGGCTCATCTGCCATGTAGCTAACACTCAGTACATGGACACGTTGAACACATCTGCCATAAAGCTAGAACACTGTATATGGAAATGTTTCACTACCCTGCCATGGAGCTACCTCTCTATGTATGGAAATGTTTCACTACCCTGCCATGGAGCTACCTCTCTGTATATGTTCATTTTGGACTCTTCTGCCATGTAGCTAGCTCTGTGTACAAGGTTATGTTAGACTGATCTGTCATGTAGTTAACTCTCTGTATATGAACATACTGGAGTTGTCTGTCAGGTTACAAGCTTTCATTATGTGGAGACGTTGGACACATCTTCCATGTAGCTAGAACTCTGTATATGAAAATGTTGCACAACTCTCCATGTGGCTAGCTCTCTGTATATAGACATTTTGGACTCATCTGCCGTGTATGTAGCTCTCTGTACATGGATATTTTGGACTAATCTGCCAAGTAATTAGTTCTCTGTACATAAACATATTGGATTTGTCTCCCATGTAGCTAATTGTCAGTATATGGACACTTCGGACACATCTGCCATGTAGCTAGAACTCTATATTTGGAAATTTTGCACTACACTGTCATGTAGCTAGGTCTCTGTATATAGACAAGTTGGAATCATCTGCCTTGTAGTTAGAACTCAGTATTTGGAAATGCTGCACTACACTGTCATGTTGCTAACTCTCTGTATATGGACATTTTGGACTTGTCTGCCATGTTCTAGCTCTCAGAACATGGAAATGTTGGACTGATCTTCCAAATAGGTAGCTCTCTGTAT
>NW_006425911.1:0-1183 GCF_000296735.1 Chrysochloris asiatica | reverse complement strand
TCGTCACTATATCTGACAGTGTTTCTCTGCTATTCTTAAGAGTTTTTTTTTGTTTGTTTGTTTTTTGTTTTTCATTCAAAACCATGTATATTTGAAATCAGTTTAGTCAAAGTACTATTTTACTTTTAAAGGAACTATCAGTGAGATGGTCCACTATGCCAAATTTTAGTAAACAAAACTTACACATTTTTTACAAATAAAAACTCTCCATGAAGAAAAGGTCATCTGTTTCTGCATACTCTTGGTGAATAAGTTGTTCAAAGAATGGTGAGTCTAACAAAGGTAGTTAATGAAGACAATGAATGTACCTGAGGGCTCCTATTACATTGAACATAATTAAAGTCAACAATGAAGCTTTCACTGTATAGAGAGGCTAGTTTAAAAACAGACTATGCCTTATTCAGTCCAATGTAACAACAAAAAATATGAGCTCCTTTAACGAAAACTGATACCATGTTAAACACTAACCAATAAAACAATTGTGGATGACTCCAAACAACATTTCTAGTCTCAATGTTTCTAATAAGTGATGGTAATAATACATATGTCAAGTAGTTGTTGAACATGAAATGATAAATTATATTTGAAAATACAGTTTTAATGGAATTGTCTTCAATGGAAGTGGAGTAATGATAATTGCCAAATCAAAGACTCTTATAACATATGTCCTGCCCTACAGAAATTTAATCTTGTAAAACAATAAAACAACAAAAGTAATAGTGATTAAGTGTATTAAAATTTTAAAAATTGAATATACTGGGGCCTGCAAAAAGACTAAATGAATCCATCTTTGAAAAATAAAACCAGAATGCTTCTTAGAGACAAGGATCAAAAAACTTCATCATGTTAATTTTGAAAAAATCACCAGAAAAGACCATCATGTTTGATAAAGTAGAGGACCAGTGAAGAAAAACAAAGGAACATCTCAATAAGAAGGATTGAAGTTCGAAGAGAACAAACAAGATGGCAGATTGGGTGGACGTATAGCAGAGAGCTCTGCCAACAACAACACAGAATACCCGACCAAGCAGTCTCAGGGTATGGTCCCAGAACTATGAACCACATATAAAGGAATACTTAGAAGGCTGGAAGGCTCACAGCTGGGGGGATTTGTGGCAAAAGCAAGAAATCTATTGCTTTCTAGTCCGGGGCACTCGGCTGCTCCAGGAGCCGCCATCTTGGG
>NW_006425910.1:0-1170 GCF_000296735.1 Chrysochloris asiatica | reverse complement strand
AACAACAACAAATTCATCTAAGTATTCAAATAAAACCTGATGCATTAGTTTTTGAAATGTTGCAGGTGCATTACATAAACCAAATGGCATGACTAGAAATTCAAAAGACCCGTATCTTGTAACGAAGGCCGTTTTGTAAATATCATCTTCGTGCATGCGTATTTGATAATACCCAGATTGTAGATCTAATTTAGAAAAAACCTGAGCACCTAAAAGACGATCATGAAGATCTTCAATCCTAGGCATGGGATAGTTATCCTTCACCGTATTCTTATTTAATTCCACGTAATCAATGCATAATCTATAACCTCCCGTCTTCTTAGGAACTAGAAATCCATTAGCTGTTATATGACTTTTAGATTCACGTATTAAACCTATATCAAGTAGATCATTTATGAGTCCTTTCATGTATTTATTCTTCTCTTCTGACAGTCTGAAGACAGGTTTTTTATGAAAGGTTGGATTAGATATAAGTTGAATAACATGTTCTATATCACGTTCAGGAGGGAGTGAGGTAAACGATTCTGTGAAAACGCATTGATGTTTCTTGAATAATTTTTGTAAAGCTGCAGAATCCATTGTTTCTGATAATAATTGAATCCTTTCTTCATATTGATTATCCTCTTCTCCAAATCCAAACACCTTTTCTGTAATCGCTAATATACGAGAAAGGTTGGGTTGATCATCAGGAGGAGCAGGTTCTAATTCCCATTTACCAATCTTTAATTTATAAACATCTGGACATAATGTAGATATAAAGGGTAGACCTAATATAAGATCAAAGTCTAGAGGAATATCTGTTATGTAGAAATGGGAAGTAAAGGGAATTTCTTCTTTTGTAGGGCGATTCATAAAGTGGATTTGCAGTTTATCTTTAGTTATTCTTATTGCCTCAAATTCTTTATTTATTGAAGAAATTTTCATAGTTGTTTCAGTAGTTTTTATATTCATCTGAGTTACTACCTTCTGCGATAACATTACTACTTGGCAACCCCAATCTAGTAAAGCTTTGAAGGGTTTGTTTTTAATTTTTATAATGGTTGTTAATAGTCTATTTGATGCATTATTATTATCTAGAGGTTGTTGAGGAGTAACTGATGCACAAAGAACAGCATTAATTTTTGTTGAAGAAGGAGTAAAATTTTTGTTGCTCTTTGCTTTTTGATTAGT
>NW_006425909.1:0-1230 GCF_000296735.1 Chrysochloris asiatica | reverse complement strand
ATGTCAATCTCTGGTTGTTGTCTGTTCTTGTTGGTTCTCAGTCCACAGAACTCCCTTTAGGATGTTTTGTAGTGCAGGGTTGGCTTTGGCAAAATCCCTTAGCTTCTGTTTATCTTGGAATGTTTTGATTACACCATCATATTTGATTGATAACTTTGCTGGATAAAGAATTCTTGGTTGGCAATGTTTGTCTTTCAGGGTTTTATAAATGTTTCCCCATTGCCTTCTTGCTTACATGGTTTCTGCTGTGAGATCTGAGCTTAATCTGACTTGCTTGCCTTTTTATGTGACAGTTCTGTTTTCCCTGGTGGAAGCCATGATTTTTGTTAAGGAAAACACTTCAGTAAATCCTTTCACTATAAAATTTTTTGACAATTTCTCTCCTTCTTCCCACTATTTCTTTCTTCTTTACCTTTTTTTTTTTTTTTTCTTTTCAAAACCGGTGAAGTCATGATTTGTAAATTCCATTTCTTTGTGACCTATGAACTGTTCCACAGAAGGAAATGAATACATGTTGGCACAACTTGAATACACTGTAAGTTGGAGGCTACCTGTGTGGTCTTCAGTGGTAAGGTTTTGGAAAGTTTAACCAAGAATCAAATTGTACCAGATAGTCCCTCTATGAAGTTGGAAGAAAAAAAAAAAAGCTATTTATTCAACAAAAGTCCATGTCATTGTTAAGTGCCTTTGTGTTGGTTCCCACTCATAGCAACCCTGTATAGAACATCTGAGAAGCAGGTGGTGAATTTGAACTGCTGACCTTGTTCAAACCAACATTATGGTCTAGTGCTTATCCTATAACACCACACCGGGACTCCAGAATCTGCTATATGCACCTAAAAGGAGCAACATAGGAGTGAAAATATGAATTTGCCTTCTAAGGAACATTTTAGCAGTGTCATGCTGAGGAGACAGAACTCTGTAGGTAATTCAAATTTAAAAATACAATTTCTGACTTAAAGCTAAGGTATTACTTAGAGCTAGATTTTTGTTTTGTTTTGTTTTTCAACTTTTATTATGACTTGAGTAAAGGTAAACAGACAAGATCATCAATTTTACATTCAACCATACATTTTCTTTCATCTCAATGAACATACTTCACTCCCTGAAACAATAGTTATCCTCCTTCCACCTTGATGTTTCCCTTTTGCATCTTATTTTTCACAAATGAACAAAGCAAAAATATTTGATGCACACATATAAAACAAAATATATAGATTCATTTAAATG
>NW_006425908.1:0-1230 GCF_000296735.1 Chrysochloris asiatica | reverse complement strand
TTACAATAGCAAAACGATGGAGGCAGCCAAAGTGCCCATCAACTGAAGAATGGATAAACAAACTGTGGTACATACACACAATGGAACACTATGTTACTTTGAAGAACAACAAGGAAGCTGCAAGCCACCACATAACATGGATGAACCTTGAGGGCATTATGTTGAGTGAAATTAGTCACAAAAAGAGAAATACTGCATGGGATCACTACTGTAAAAGACTAAGGAAAAGAACCCATACTAAAGGGGTGTGTGTGTGGGGGGGGATTCTTTGTTGATTGTTGGGATGTTGGGGGTGGGTGAGGGGATGGAGGGGAAGGTGAAGCACAGGGCAGGGATTAGACACAGGATAGTTTGGGTGCTGGGGAGGGGAGCAATATACAAGTAGGGAGAGGGTAATGGAAGTACAAAGCATATGGGAGAACAATTAGACAGGTCTCAATGGGCTAAGTGGGACAGAGGTAAATAATGATATATGCACAACCTTGGAACAACAGGGTTCTGGGATACAGAGATTGAGCCATGGTTGGAATGTGGAAAAGTGGAAATAATATTAAGATGCTTGGCTGTCTTTTGAATATTGGTTTTCCTTGTATTGTATTATAAAGTGGACACTTAAGGGGGAGAGAAAGGAATAGCTAAAAGCATCACCATAGAAAGTTTATAAGTCTGTCTTCTGCCTATAACTGATTGGAATACCTAAAATGAGGCTAAAATGTGTCCAGTGAAGGAGGTTTCCTGCAGAGCCTCTGCAATACATAAGACTATAGGTGGAAGCCTGAAC
Organism: Chrysochloris asiatica; assembly: GCF_000296735.1. Taxonomy (NCBI): domain Eukaryota; kingdom Metazoa; phylum Chordata; class Mammalia; order Afrosoricida; family Chrysochloridae; genus Chrysochloris; species Chrysochloris asiatica. The sequence continues at coordinate 449 of NW_006425908.1, read as the reverse complement.
CATATCCAGATCTCCAGAGATGGGAAATTCCCACTTGAAAGGACAAGCAGACCAGCCTGGAATGGCTAGAAGAACAGAAGATACTTCTTGAAAGAAAGACCTACAGGAAAATTATAAAACAACATAAGCAAACCGACTGTTACTACAAGAACAAGCAACTTGCTTGCCCAGGAAACATCAAGGCAAGTGGTAGGGTCCCCTCAGTGCAAACCCCTTCCAAGACTAAGACTCAATGGGAATATACGCTCTGATTGGTGACCACGCTCATCACCGATAAGTGGAAGTGAGGGAAAAGCAGCAATGAAGCGGTGATCTAAGCCCTACAATGTTCAATAGACTTCTGTGAACCCGGGTGAAGACCTGGTTGGCCAGCAGTGTGGCAAGACCTGGGGACTCTTGGGCCCAGAGTCAGAGTCATAGCCACAGAGGACTAGAGTGGAGAGTGAAGC
>NW_006425907.1:0-1230 GCF_000296735.1 Chrysochloris asiatica | reverse complement strand
TCCCGCCCCATCCTTTTGCCCTGCCCCCCACTCCCAGATCCCATGGATTCTGAGTAAGGTTTGAGTCCCGCTAGCTGTGCACAGCCAAACGAGGCGAAGGTTAGGGGAGCGCAGGATCAAGCCCCCAGAGGTGGAAAGGGACGTTGCGGCCGGACTTACCTGCCTCCCGCTCTTGTGGGTGTCCGGCGGGACCGCCAAGAGGCTGAGAGGGCGCGGCAGCTTGCTGGCAAGGCAGGTAAGAGTCTCCGGGGGTCGCTGGGCCGGTGTAGGGGTAGGACAGGAGGTGGCCATATGGCCCAGAGTAGGACAAATCGGGGGAGGCTGCGGTTGCTGAGGGCAGGCCAAGCGGGTAAGCAGCCACTACGGACGGGGCGGGGGCGAGGTCCGGGAAGATGGCTTTGGAGGCGTCTCGGCCGAGGAGAGGGCAGGGCAAAGCGGTCATTGCGGCCGGGACCCGGGCCGAAGGGCCTAGGCCATGGCCCGGCACGTCGTCCGCTCCCTTCGACAACTCTTTTTCCTGAGCTTCGGGCGTTGGATTCGGACGAGTCCCCCAATGGGCTGCCCCTACACTTAAGATCCCCGGGAAAGTGTTTGTGCGCCGCCTCCAGCGGAGACCGCGCTCCTGGAAAAGGGGTTCCGGGGGGTGCCCCCATGGCTTTTCCCCTCCCCCCTAAACCCACGGGGGGCCCCATCCTCCCATTCTTGGGTTCGGTTCTTCGGATCCGACGGGGACCCCGCCTACTTAGACGCCCGGGATTGGTTACTGCACCCGGTGACCTCACGGAGTCCTGGAACCCGGCCCGCCCTCTCGGCCGCCAGCGAAGGGAAGTTTCGGAAATGTGAGGGGGGAGCGGGCGGTACAAACGCCCCAAGCCGGTCCATCTCAGGGTCTTCGCCGAGAAAGGTGCCGGAGTTGCAGGATGTCTGGTGCAGTCTGGGAACCTCGGTCCCAATAGCAGACACGCGAGGGAGCTGGCGGGGCTGGGAAGTAGAGCGAGTATCGCAGCGGCGGAGGGAACCTGCGTTCGCGGGGTCCAGCTCTGGGGGGGGCAGGGGGGAAGTGGGGGTCTGCACTGGGGTACTAGTCCCGTCGCCACTGATCGGCTGTGGAGCGGAGACCAAACCGCCATCGCCCGCGGCTTATTCAGCGCGTCGGAATGCGTCGCTGCAGAGCGCTGGCATTTGTTGGTAAACAGACGCCGGGTCGGGGGAGGTGCCGCCGGCGCCCAG
>NW_006425906.1:0-1147 GCF_000296735.1 Chrysochloris asiatica | reverse complement strand
CAAGTTCATCCAGTCATCCGATCCAGGTCACGTGGGTTTCATCTGCAAGTGTGGGCGTTCCTGTGCACATGCCCTCTCTTCCCGTAAGCCGGTAGCTCCACTCTCCTCTCCAGTCCTCTGTGGCCACGCCACTGACTCTGGGGGTTGGGAGTTTTTTAATGACCTGATCATTTTCTTCTTTTTTTTATAGGTCTGTTCAAGTTTTCTGTTTCACTCTGTGTAAGTTTAGGTAGGACTTGCTTTTCTAAAAATGTATCCATCTCCTCTAGATTTTCAAATTTGTTAAGAGTACAGCTTATTCTATTATCCTTTCTATTTATATTGATTCTGTTGTAACATCACCCACGTGGATTCTTGCGCATGTTGTTTGTGTTTTCCCCCTTTTTTCTTAAGTTTGCCAATGTTTTGTCAATTTTATTAATCCTTTTGTGAAGAACCAGCTTCTTGTCCTGCTGGATTCTTTCTGTAGTTTCTCTGTTTTTTATCTCGTTTATTTCTGCTCTAATGTTTTATTATTCTGTTGACTGTAGGTTTACTTGCTGGTCTGTTTCTAATTGTAGGAGACGTTGTGTTATTGTGTTGATAATCGGTTCTTTCTTCTTTTGGATGTGTGCATTTATTATAAATTGTCCTCTCAGCACTGCTTTTGCCGTGTCCCAAAGATTTTGGTATGTTGTGTTTTCATTCTCATTTGTTTCTAGGAAATTTGTAAATTCACCTTTTAGTTGTTCTACTTACTCAGTAGCTTTTAAGCAGGGTGTTATTAGTTTTCCATGTATTTGACTTTATTTCCTTGGATTTCCTATTGTTGATTTCTAATTTTATAGCATTGTGGTATGAGAAGATGCTTTGTAGTATTTTGATGTTTGTTAATTTATGGAGGTTTGTTTTGTGGCCTAACACATGGTCTGTTCTGGAGAATGTTGTATGTGCACTGGAAAAGAATATGTATTTTGCTGTTGTTGGGTTGAATGCTCTGTATACATCTATGACTTCAAGTTTGGCTGATGGTGTTGTTTAGTTCCTCTGTGTCTATGTTGAGTTTCTTTCTGGTTGTTCTATCCTTTTCCAAAAGTGGTGTATTAAAATCTCCCACTATTAATGTACATTTGTCTATTTCTTTCTTCCAATCTGTTAGAGTTTGCTT
>NW_006425905.1:0-1179 GCF_000296735.1 Chrysochloris asiatica | reverse complement strand
TTACAGCCTCGGAAACCCTGTACAAGGTCGCTATGAGTCAGAACCGACTCCACAGCACATAACAACAACAACAATGTCTAAGTTACCTGTTCCTATCAAAGTAGCATAGTATTCCATTGTGTGTATGTACCACAGTTTGTTTATCCATTCTTCAATTGATGGGCATTTAGGCTGTCTCCATCTTTTTGCTACTGTAAATAGTGCTGCTATGAACATTGGAGTGCATATATCTACTCGTGTTATAGCTCGTATTTCTTGTGGATTAATACCAAGTAGAGGAATTGCTGGATCAAAAGGTATTTCTATTTCCAACCTTCTGAGGAAACGCCATATTGCTTTCTAGAGTGGTTGGAACATTTTGCAATCCCACCAACAATGTAGGAGGGTCCCACTCTCTCCACATCCTCGTCAGCATTTATTGTCCTCTACTTTTTTTTTTTAATCTTTGCTGTTATTGCTGTTGTGAGATGATATCTCATTGTTGTTTTAATTTTCATCTCTCTGATGGCTAATGATCGTGAACATTTCTTCATATGTTTGTTGGCTGCCCAGATCTCCTCCTTGGTGAAGTGTCTGTTCATGTCTTGTGCCCATTTTTCAATTGGGTTATTTGTCTTTTTATTGTAGAGTTGTTGTAGTTTCCTATATATTTTAGAAATGAGTCCCTTATCTGATGTGTCATTGCAAAAGTTTTTTTCCCATTCTGTGGGTTCCCTGTTTACTCTTTTGGTGAAGTCTTTTGATGCACATAAGTTTTTAATTTTTAGTATATCCCAAATCATCTACTTTGTCTACTTTTGTTTGTGTAATTTTAAAAAATGTTTGGTAGTCTGTATATGCCCTGTATTAGAGCCCTCACATTAGTCCCTATTTTTTCATTGATGACCTTCATAATTTGGGAATTCACATTTAGGTCTTTAATCCATGCTGAGTTGCTTTTTGTATAGGCCTTGAGGCAAAGGTCTTGTTTCAATCTTTTGCATATTGCTTTCCAGTTCTGCCAGCACCATCTGTTAAAGAGACTATCTCTTCTCCATGCAATAACCTAGGCACTTTGTCGAAAATCAGTTGGCTGTATGTGGATGGGTTAATTTCTGGATTCTCAATTCTGTTCCATTGATCAATGTATCTTTCATTATACCAGTACCAGGCTGTTTTGACCACTGTAGCCATGTATAG
>NW_006425904.1:0-1133 GCF_000296735.1 Chrysochloris asiatica | reverse complement strand
TTTCCTTGGTCTTCCTATTGTTGATTTCTAATTCAACAGCATTGTGGTCTGAGAAGATGCTTTGTAGTATTTTGATATTTGTAAATTTATGTAGATTTTTTGTGTGGCCTAAAACATGATCTATTCTAGAGAATGTTCCATGTGCACTGGAAAAGAATGTGTAATGTGCAGTTGCTGGGTTGAATGCTCTGTACACATCTATGATGTCCAGTTGACTGATTATGTTGTTTAGTTCTTCTGTGTCTTTGTCAAGTTTCTTTCTGTTTGTTCTATCCATTTTTGAGATCAGTGTATTAAAATCACCTATTATTTTATATGAATCTATTTCTTTATTCAAATCTATTAGAGTTTATTTTATATATTTTGGAGCTCTTTCATTGGGAGCATAGATATTTATTATGGTTATTTTGTCTTGTTCAATTGTCCCTTTAGTCATGAGATAATGTCCATCTTCATCTATTATGCTGTTTTTTGCCTTAAAGTTTATTTTGGCAGTGATAAATACTGCCACTCCTATTCGTTTTTTATTGCAATTAGCTTGGTATATTTTTTCCAACCTTTGACTTTTAATCTGCTTTTGTCTCTGTGTGTGAGATGTGTCTCTTGCAGACAGCATATTGAAGGATCTTGTTTTCTTATCCATTCTGTCCCCTCCATCTCTGAACAGGTGCATTTAATCCATTTACATTCAGTGTAATTATTGATAGGTATTGATTAATTGCTTCCATTATGTTTTTTTTTTTATTTTTTATTTTTGTGTGTGGTGTTGCTGCTTTCTTTGTTCTGTGTGTCTTCCTTGGTTGAATTCATGATTTTTGTGATTTCTTTCTGTTTCCTCATAGTTTTAATGTTTCCATGTTCTTCTTGGGTTTTAATGCTCTTGGTATGTTGTGAAGCATTACTTTTCTTTGAGTTTGCCTTATAGTCCATTAAGTTTTCCCACCATTTAGTGCAGTCTATTTTATCAATATCTTAGGCATTAGTGAGCTGAAATTGACTCGTATTGGCCAATTTGAGTCTGTCAACCACATGGTTTACTATGCAGGGAATGACAAATTGAAAAGGAATGGTGTTGCATTCATTGTCAAAAAGAACATATCCAGATCAGTTATGAAGTACAATGCTGTAAGTGA
>NW_006425903.1:0-1236 GCF_000296735.1 Chrysochloris asiatica | reverse complement strand
TCTTGGATTAGAAAGCACTGGATTTCTTGCTTCTGCTACAAATTCCACTGGCTACAAGCCTTCCAACTTTCAAAATATTCCTTTATATGTGGTTCAGAGGTCTGGGATCATCCTGTGAGCCTGCTTGGTCTGATATTTTGTGTTGTTGCTGATGGAGCTCCCCACTTCTACCTTATCCACCATCTTGTTTGTTCTCCAGGAGTATGCATTTTGAAACAAGAAGGTCAGATATTATTTCACCAATTTTAAGGTGGAGTCTTCAAGAAATTCAGTTATTTTCTTGTAATTATACAACTAATAACCTCAAACTGAATTCTTTGACTTCCAATATAGTGTTCATTCTTCTATTTTATATGACCTATCTTGCAAAGCCATTTTCCTTGTCATATTTTTAACAACTAATTATATGCTTCTTGGAAACCCTCTATGTGGTTGCTACGAGTCAGAACCCATTCGATGGCACTTAACAACAACAGAAATGCTCGCCTAAAGTTTGTGTTTCTATTGTATTCGTAATAAATTCTGGATTTTTCTGGCCCCTTAATTTTTTTTTAGTTTCTGTATCAGTTAGGATCTTGAGTTTCATGCAACAGAAAATAAATTTAGCTGATTTAATCAGGTAAAGAATTTCCTGAGAGGATATTTTATGGCTCATAAAATCACATAGTAGGTTCAGAAACAGGCAGAAAAAGGGGAAGAATAAAGCAACCAAGACCTCCTCCAAAATCATGCCATAAAACAGGACAGTGCATACTTCTGTTGGTGCATCTAGCCCTTGTTGTTGTTGTTAAGTACCATGGAGTCGGTTCCAACTCATAGTGACCCTGTACAGGGTTTCTGAGGCTGTAAATCTTTACGGGAGTAGAACGTCTCATCTTTCTCCTGCGGAACCATTGGTAGCTTCAAACTGCTGACCTTGAGGTTAGCAGCCCAATTCGTAACCACTACACTACTAGAGCTCCTTTGAACTAGGTAGTTTTACACCGACTGCCATTGCCCATTATTAGAAGGGTTTTCCATTGTCTTAGCTCCTTTATGACATGGTCTTTGTTTCAAAGTCTTGTATGTGTATGCTGATCGGCTCAGCATTTATGATGTGGTCATACTCTACCTTCAAGAAATGTTAAGGAACCAAGTGTTTTTATTTGGGCCTCTGTCATGAGAGGTATAGGGTCCTTGGGTGGTACGAACAGTTTTCACTAAACTACTAGCCTGAAGAGTCCTGGTATAGTGTTG
>NW_006425902.1:0-1230 GCF_000296735.1 Chrysochloris asiatica | reverse complement strand
ATGCACCAGACTGCAAAGTCGTTTGAACTGCAGGGTCAGCGGTTCAAGCTCACCAGCTGCTCCTCAGAAACCCTATGCAGGGTCGCTATGGGTCGGAACTGACTCAACGGCACTTTACAACGACAACATATATATTTATAATATAAAACAAAATGGAAAAATTTGGCTATAAGGGCCAACGTAAATAATTTGACCAAACCGACCTTAGAGAAGCCTATTGCATGAAGAATTTAAACTAAGTGTAATGGTTTTAATAACAAAGGAACAAAACTTTGCAATGCACATCAAAACATTGTTATTACTGTAATGTGTTTAAGATGTTTCATTATGTCTGGAAGTGTTTCAGTTTTCATGTATAGAAAAGTGTACCCAATACTATATATTAAGACAAACATTTGATTAGCTGACAGGAACTCTACCTAACTGTTCTGATTTATGTACAAAATCCACGTAAAGACAAATTTAATAACAGAACTGGTTAATAATCCTGGAATTACCTGCTTAACATTATCTTGGAAGTTGAAGGAAAAGCATATTAAAGCTTCTGCTATAATGTTTGGAGTAAAGTAGAAGCTTAAAAATGGCGTCAATTATTGGTTGGATTGGAAGCAGGTAAAAGCAGAGGTAAATGATTTGGGTGAAATGAAAGGGGATCTGGCAAGAGTGTAGCTGTGTGTGTTTATCACACCAACCCACCAGTGAGGCCCATTCATGGTTAAAATCACTGGCAGGTGTTTTGGCAGTCCGTTTTGACACCACTTGATAGGATTTCACCTGCTGCTCTTATGTTTTCCACCCAACATAGAGCTACAGGCAGCAACATTAGTATGGGAAAGCGGAGAGACTTTGGTGGTGGTGGTGGTGCTGTGCCCTGGATTGGTTCTGACTCATGACGCTGTATAGGGTTTCCTAGGCTGTTAATCTTTGCGTAATTAGAAAGCTGCCTCTTTATCTCAGAAAGACTATGTTGTTGTGTGTTATTAAGTGCTGTTGAGTCAGTTCCAACCCTTAGCCACCCTGTGTAGGGTTTCCACGGAGCAGCTGGTGAACTTGAACTGCCAACCTTGCGGTTCAAACCAACCTTGCAGTCTGGCACATTAATCCACAGCGACACATCAGGAGTCCTATAGAACATACGAAACGATTCTCATTTTACCTAAGGAGCATTACTATATGACTGATTGGGAATGGGGATAGCAGGAGACCAGTCAGTCATTTCAGAAGTTAATG
>NW_006425901.1:0-1230 GCF_000296735.1 Chrysochloris asiatica | reverse complement strand
CATTGTAACATTTGGACTCTTGTTTTCTCAAGCTGACCTTTGAAATTTTCTGTTCAGCTCTTGGACCTCCTCATTTCTTCCATTTGCTTTAGCATCTCTACCCTGGAGAGCAAGTTTCAATGTCTCTTCTGACATCCATTTTGATCTTTTCCTTCTTTCTTGTCTTCTTAATGACTTTTTGCTTTTTTCTTGTATGATGTTTTTGATGTCATCCCACAACTCTTCTGGTTTTCAGTCTTCAGTGTTTAATATATCAGATCTGTTCTTCAGATGATCTCTAAATTCAGGTGGGATATATTCAGGTCATATTTTGGCTCTTGTGGACTTGTGGTGGTGTTTGTAGTTCCCTAAATCTCAAATAGAAGATAACAAAGAGACAAAATATTTTTCTTTTTTAAGTCCTAGTGTGGTGCTGTGGGTTAATGCAAAGCCATTTGAACTGCAAGGTTGGTGGTTCAAGCTCATCAACTGCTCCTTGGGAACCATATTACAGGGTCACTATGGGTCAGAACTGACTCTACGGCACTCAACAACAACAGCAGCAAAAATTACCATAATCCAGGTGGCAATTCAAACTCACCAGCCACTGCTAGGAAATCCTTGACAGGTGCTCTATGAGTTGGAACCAACTTAGTGGCAGTTAGTAACAAATATGGCCAACTCTTGGCTCTTACATTGCTAGAACTTATCACAAACAAATTGGTAATAACACCCATATTCTCAAATCAAATCATTACATGAGGTACCTGTTTTGAGAAAATACAGATCCATACCCTTCTAACTTCAATCTTTGATTTCCCTCTCCTCTATAAGGATAATACCTAGTCAATGAATAAACTATATTCTCTCTCTCTCTCTGTCTCTCTCTCTCTCTCTCTCTCTGTCTGTCTCTCTGTCTCTCTCTCTGTGTCTCTCTCTCTGTCTGTCTCTCTGTCTCTCTCTCTGTCTGTCTCTCTCTCTGTCTCTCTCTCAATTCTGACTCACCGAGAACCTGTATAGGGTTTCCAAAGAGTAGCTTCTGACTCACCGAGAACCTGTATAGGGTTTCCAAAGAGTAGCTGGTGAATTTGAATCTCCAACCTTTTGGTTCAAACTGGTCTTGAGGTTGAGTGCTTATCCTTTGCCGCCACACCATGACTCCATATATAGATATATATGTGGGTTAGTATATATGTGGGTTGTTAATGCATTGGACTGCAAAGTCGATTAGAACCTCAAGGTCGGTGGTTC
>NW_006425900.1:0-1230 GCF_000296735.1 Chrysochloris asiatica | reverse complement strand
TACAAAAAATCCTCTGCAAAGCAACTGAAACCTCTATTCTACATTGTTTACAAAAAAGCCAAATATCTTGAGAAGACAAAATATGTAGTCTGTAGGTAAATAATTTTATATCATATCCTACTCTAATCTTAAGAATTTTCAAATTTATGGCTTCTCTGAGAGAGTAATAAATTGGAAGCAAATAGTCTTAAAGAGAAACTGGAATGAATAGAAAGTGTAGGGAGAGATTGCATGCTGTTGTTTGAGTAGGCTGTTTTTAAGTGTCATTGAGTTGGCTCAGACTAATAGTGACCCTATATAGGGTTTCTGAGGAGCAGCTGATGGGTTTGAACAACCAACCTTGTGGCTCAAACTGAACTTGTGGTCCAATGATTATACTACAGCACTACACCAGGACCCTTGTTGTTGTTGTTGTTAAGTGCCGTCGAATTTGTTCCAACCCATACAGACCCTGTATAGGGCTTTCAAGGGGTGACTGGTGAGCTTGAAAGGCTGACCTTGCAGTTCAAATCAACTTTATAATCTAGCACATTAACACACAGTGCCACACTGTGACTCCCACCAGGACTCTAAGAAATACTAAATTGCTTTGTAAATATAAATTAAAGTTCATGTCAAAATATATGTACTCTGAAATAGACAAATATTTAAATATACTGAAAAGTGAGGTAATGTTTCAGAAAACATATTGCAAATTGAAGTAACAGATATTGACAATACAATGCAATTTACATTTCTTTTTGTTCCATGCACTATTATAATTACATAGATTATTATTTTTTTTGCAGGAGAAAGAAACAAGTTGTTTTTTATATAATTTATTATCTAAATGAGATTTAACACTTCAAACTCAAATTTTTAGATGAGTTTGATTTCTGTTATTTGTATGACAATTGAAATAGAATTACCATGATGGTCTAAAAATGTGAACATTCATTTATTTCCCATTCTTTCTTCATTCACTTGGAACTTTAGTATGAGCTGGATGTCATTTTAAAGCCCATAATTGTAAAGCTAAATTATGAGCTAACTCAGTATGATGTTTGAGTACATATATAGAAAATTAATTCAAAACATAAAGGATTGTTTCTTTTTAAGTTTTACTCTGGTTATGAAGCCCAAGTGTGGCACTGTAGGATAAGCACTTTACTGGTAGCTACAAGATTGGTAGTTCAAACATACTCCTCCTACTCTGAAAATTTTATACAGTGAGGAGCAGCTGGTGGGTTT
>NW_006425899.1:0-1145 GCF_000296735.1 Chrysochloris asiatica | reverse complement strand
TGTTCCTCAACTTAGTGTCAAGCATGGATAAAGCCACTCACCTGCCAGTTTTAATGGACATCTGTGCAATAACAAGTTAAAGTAGAATACATCATGCTTTTAATCATTTTAGAGCTTAAGTATTTGAAGGAGCCCTGATAGTATAGTGGGTTACACACTGGGCTGCGAACCAAATGTCAGTAGTTTGAATCTCCTCACAAGAAAGATGAAGTTTTCTGCTCCCATAAAGAGGTCTGAATTTGTTTGTATGATTTTATATCTATGGTAATAAATAGGGATAATTGTTAGACATTGTTGACTTGACTTTAAAACCAAACATTATGCCTGGACCAATGTAGCTGAAGCTATGTTGAGATTTCAATCGAGCTATTAAAATTTCCAACTGCTTCTCTGATTGACTTGAATTCTAAAGCTCTGGTTGCACAAAGTACAAGACTTGAAAACCTGGCAAATCAGTCACTTTCGTTCTTTGGACTTCAGTTTTCTGATCTATGAATTGAAGTATTGATTGATGAAGTAGATGAAGTCTGCTTCATTCTGTGATTCTCTAAGGCTTCTCTTTAGTTCACAGCTCATTGGCACAGTTAATTAAATTTATTTCTGGAAACTCCTTTGCAGGTCTTCTGAATACTAATGTTGAAAAGTACATAAATATATTATAGAAAGTAATAAAATAGATTATAATTGCAAGTCGATTACATGCCTACTTGCCTTTTGTTTGGGGTTCTTAGAGTGAAGTAACTATTTGTTAAGAATTATGTAAAAGCTATGTTTGTTGATCTGTATTGTATACTAGTATTTCAAAAATTTTAAACAGGAGGAATCTTAGATTAATATAATACATCCTCAGAAACTGACACTATTTCTAAATGAGTCTTATTCAGATAAAAAGGAAATCTTTAAATTAAAACTACTGAAAAACATTCTGTGCAAAGTACTCAAAATGTGAGGAAATATCTTGCAATTTTTCATAGTTGGCATAAAATTGTGCAGGTTCTGAGCATCTCTAAGTAAAGATTTAGGGTCTGTTAAGACAGTATCATTAATAGCATATGTAAGAAAAATCTTGTTAAAGACAATACAAAAAAAGTAACCATACATTGACAGAGACCTTCTAGATGTTCATGCTGGATTCAGAAGAGGAT
>NW_006425898.1:0-1206 GCF_000296735.1 Chrysochloris asiatica | reverse complement strand
CCTGGCTGATCCATCTCATTAGGGGTCTTCCTCTTTTTCTCTGACCCTCCACCTTACCCAGCATGACATCCTTCTCCAGCGACTGTTTCCTCTATCTAGATAGATAGAGCTATATATTGTTGTTGTTAAGTGCTGTCAAGTCAGTTCTGACTCATAGCGACCCTATATAGGGTTTTCAAGGAGCAGCTAGTGAGCTTGAACAGCCAACCTTGAAGTTCAAATCAGTCTGGTGTATTAACCCACAGTGCCACACCAGGACTCCCTCTCTATATATAAATATAGATATAGATATAGATATATAGATATATTTTATTTTATCCAACATTTTATACACATTTTTTGTTTCTTGAAATGAGTTTGCAATCCCCTCAATGGAATAGCATTTTTCCCATTTCCTTCTTGAGTTTTTCTTTCTTCACCCATCTGTCCTGCCTATTCCTGCCTTCTGACCTTTATTTTTGGGCAGATGCTGCCCTTTTAGTCTTGCATGGTTGAATGTTCTGAGAAACACACTCCTCACGGATATTATTGTTCAATTTATAGGCCTGTCTAACCGTAGAAGAATTGATGCTTTTGAGTTTTGGTGTCGGAGAAGAATATTGAAAGTGCCATGGGCTGCCAAAAGAACCAACAGATCCATTTTGGAAGAAGTGAAGCCAGAGTGCTCCCTGGATGCCAAGATGACCAAACTTCGTCTCTCATACTTCAGACATATTGTTAGGATGGACCAGTCACTGGAGAAGGATATCATGTTTGGTAAGGTGGAGGGTCAGAGAAAAAGAGGAAGACCCCCAACAAGATGGATTGGCGAAGTGACAGCATCGATGGACTCAAGCGTGGCAATAGTAGTGAGGTTGGCTCAGAATCCGGCAGTGTTTTGTTCTGCTTTGCATAAAGTCACTATGAGTCAGTACAGACTCAATGGCACCTAACAACAACAACAACAGTGTTTAGCTAGAAGCTCTGGTGGCACTGTAGAATGAGCACTGGATTACTAATTTCAAGGTCATCAGTTCAAACCCACTAGCTCAACCTCAGCTCTGTAAGAGAACAGTGAGACTTTCTTCTCCCATAAACACATTGTTAAGTGCCATCAAGTCAGATCTAACTCATAGCGACCCTGTATCGGGTTTCCAAGGAGCAGCTGGTGAGCTTGAACCACCAACCTTGCAGTTAAAACAACTTTACAGTCTGATGCATTAGTCC
>NW_006425897.1:0-1231 GCF_000296735.1 Chrysochloris asiatica | reverse complement strand
ATAATCAATGTAATGAAACAAGCTATATGAATGGTTGAATGTGAAGCTGATGATGTGCCCTGTAAACTTTCACTCAATCCAAAATAAAAACATTTAATTAAAAAAAAAAAAATCTTCCACTGAGAACCTGGTGGAACACAGTCTCCTCTGACACACGCGGGCACCGTGAGTAGACTCAACAGCAGTTGTGATTTTTTGCCTTTGCTTTTACCTGTACACGCTGAGTGGAGGTGGTGGTTATGTGCCATGAAGTCAGTTCTGACTCATAGTGACCCTGGATAGGGTTTCTGAGGTTGCAAATCTTTAAAGGAGCAGAAAGTCTCATCTTTTTCTCAAGGAATAGCTGGTAGATTTGAACTGCTGACCTTGCAGTTAACAGCCCAACTAGTAATCCATTATGGTACCAGAGCTCCCTATACCCACTAAGAATCATCATATATATATATGTATATGTATATATTGCCAATGTGAGCAGTTGAAACAGGCAGGTAATTGTTTTGTTAATTGAATTTCTTAGATTTCTCCTTTTGTAAACGGCCTGTCCATACTACTTGCTCATCATGATAAATGGCAAAGAGATGGAAGTTGTCAGAGATTTCATTTTTTTGGATCTACTATTATCACTTTGTTTGGCTTAAGGAGCCCTAGTGGTGCTGAGGGATAAGCACTGAACTGCTAACTGCAAGATCAACAGTTCAAACCCATCAGCTGCTCTGTGGGAGAAAGATGAAGCAGTCTGCTTGCATTAAGATTTACAGCCTTGGGAAGCTTGCGGAGCAGTTCGATTCTGTCCTTTACAATGGGGCTTCACAAAGTTCATGCAAAAATAATGGAATTTTTCTATGAACTTTTTGAAACTTGCTCATAGAATTCACTGCCTCTGAGTCAATCCCAACTCACAGACGCCCTATGGGACTGAGTGGGGCTAATCCTATAAGTCTTTACAGAGCTGGCTCCTTCTTTTTTCTTCTGCAGAGTGGCTGGTGGATTCGAACCATGGAACTTTCAGTTAGCAGTCCAGCGTTTAATTCACTGCACCAGCAGGGCTCTACTCTGACTTATAGGGTCATTATGAATTGGAATCAACTTAACGGCAGCAATGAGTTTCATTTGCGGTTTTGTTTTGTTTGCAATGGGGTATGTTGTTGTTGTTGTTAAGTGCCGTCGAGTCGGTTCCGACCCATAGCGACCCTGTACAGGGTTTCCGAGGGTGTAAATCCTTACGGGAGTA
>NW_006425896.1:0-1231 GCF_000296735.1 Chrysochloris asiatica | reverse complement strand
TTTTCTTTTTAGACTTCTTCATTCTTTTCTTCAAATTTTGCAAGGAGATGTTGACTTTGGTATTCATATGTTTTTAGGTGAAAAAGGTTATTTTGGTATGGGGGTGAGGGTTGTTTGGATAAGGCTGTTTCTATGAGTTTAGAACTAATTCTCTTATACAGGGTGTAATACAGTATCCCATTAGTGTTAATACACAAAATGCGATAATTAGAGAGGTGAGGACAGAAGTCACAAGCCCTTTCCATTTCCCGAATCATTGTTCCATGATATTAGAAAAGGGGTCATCCATGCCTGAATTTTCAGCAAGCTCATTAGCTAAGGTGGTCAGCCCTTGTAATGCTTCTGTAATGGTACCATCAGGAGCTGCGTTATTGGGAAGGAAAGTAAAACATTGGACTTTGATTATAACACATACTTCTGCTTTTTCTGCTAATATCATATCTAGGGCTAACTTGTTTTCCCAGGCCATTTTGCCAGTAGGTCCTAATTGTTCTGCTGCTCCTTTTATAGCACTCCTGGTATAATTTACTTTGTTGATTATAATAGATGTAGTTAATCCAGTCCATATTTTTGTTAATGGTTGACCACAGAATAATACAGATTCAAATCCTTCAGCTGTTTGGTTTCTTGTTTTGAATTTGGCACTCCTTGGACCTCCTATTCTGTCTATATAAGCATGGGAATAGAAAGAGCCCTGGGGAGTAACTACACTTCTCTTCGTTTTATGCCTGTTTCCTGTAGTTGTTGGTTAATGGAATGCCAGCGTGAAAGGGATGGCCAATTGCACCAAATACAGGTGCCACTCCAATTTGCCTGTAAAGCCCCGAATAATTGTTTCCCATAATATCACCAGACATATGCTCGTGGAATAGCTAGGGCTGACTGATTTTGGAGCTCTTTAAAAAGTTTGAGCTCACTGTATCCCGTCAGGTTTCTGATGAACATCAAATTCCCCCCATGTCTGAAGAGACACGAAGTGAAATTGACATTTGAGACTGGAGGCTTAATGGTTCTCAGGAGCTGACCTGTAAGATCCTTAATATTAGAGAACAGTTGTGACAATGAGTTACAGGATTCGTTGCCCCAGGATACAGGATCTTGGAAGAGAACAACCATATAGTGCATGCTCTGAAAGTCTGAGGACCATCTGAGTGGAAAGGGGACCACTTGGGCTTCCAGTCTTCCTGTTGCATAGGTGTAACAATCACTCTTATTTAGAATGTGAACAGAA
>NW_006425895.1:0-1231 GCF_000296735.1 Chrysochloris asiatica | reverse complement strand
CATAGAATAATTGATGCATTTGAGTTATGGAGAATAAAGAGAGAATATTGAAGGAGAATATTGAAAATACCATGTACTACCAGAAGAACAAATTAATCTGTGCTGTAAGAAGTACAGTCAGAATGCTCCTTGGGATCTAGGATGGACAAACTTTGTCAATCATTCTTCAGGTCTATTCTCAGGAGAGACCAGTCACTGGAGATGGACATTATTTTTGGTACAGTGAAGGGTCAAAGAAAAATAGGAAGACCCCAATGAGATGTACTGGCACAGTGGCAGCTGCAGTGGTCTCAAGCATAGCAATGATTGTGAGGTTGGCCCAGGACCAACCATTCTGTTGTGCCTAGGGTTGCTACTGTACAGTCTTGATGACATCTAATAACAAAAGTAATGCCTATGATCTTTATGCATTTCATTTCACTTTTAACCATTTCCAATTTTCCTAGATTCATGCTTCATGTATTCCATGTTCTAATTATTGATGGATGTAAACAAACATTTCTCCTCATTTTGACTTGTGTCCCATCCAAAAATGAAGGTTCCCAAACCTTTACTCCTTTGGTGTCATTATGGTTAATTATACTTTGAGAAGTCAGCTCCTCCCCAGTCATATTTTGAGTGCATTTCAACCTACAGGACTGATCCTCTGGCACTGTATCTGACAATATTCTGTTGCTATTAATCATATTAAATATTCTGGTGTTATCTGACAATGTTCCACTGCTATTCATAAGGTTTTCAGCATCCAAACATTCAGAAGTAATCCTCATCCCCTTCTTCCTAGTTGTCTTAGTCTGGAAGCTCAGCTGAATCCTGTGCACCATGGGTAACCCTTCTGGTTTTTACAGTACTCTTGGCATTGCTTTAAGCATCACAGTAACATACAAGCCTCCACAGTATGTTAAAATGACAAACAAGTGGTATGGACTCCTTCCTAAAAGCTACTTAATACCAAAGCCAACAATTATTGATATCAGATAATTGTGCCGATATAGGACAAGATGTTCATCTGCTTTGTCACCCTAACTGCCCATATTATATGTAGATATTTTGGTTTGTTTCTCTCACAATGAAACACAAACACACAACACAGAATCATAAATTAATGGATGCTTTTGTTGTTCTTATGATTGTTATCATCATTTGAATAGACCGTAAGACATACGAGTAAATAAAAATATTTGAAAATTAAATTTTTATGAAAGCAACTTAACACCACCTTCATATTATT
>NW_006425894.1:0-1232 GCF_000296735.1 Chrysochloris asiatica | reverse complement strand
GTGAGGGGAAATGCACAAGAACACCCATACTTGCAGATAATACCCACTTGACCTGGCTTCTATGGCTAGATAATCAGAACTTGACAAGAAGAAGAAGAAGAAGAGGAAAAAAAAAAAAAGAGTAACCTGCTACAATTTGATGAACCTTACCTATATAAACGTTATGGATGTAGTAGCTCAAAAAAGAGAACAAATCTTTACAGCGAGGATCACTCCCAACCCCTCGGTATACAGGATTGACAGGGATGGTCAACTTATACATTGGTTACCCAAAATGGGGGGCCTATAAAGGCAAGAAGTAACTGGCTTACAAGCTTTCAAGAGGGAGTCTAGTTCCAGATGGGGCAGGGGGAAGGTAGAATCTCCACTAAATGATTTCCAATTTTTTGGGACCAGGCTGGCAAAAGGAAATGGGGATAAGACTCTTGTGGTAGAACAGTGAATAATTACCTTCAGGACTGATTGTGAGGGTAGGAAATATAGAGGTACATGTTTTTTGACAAAAGGAGGGGAGTGATTGATTTTGCAGCCCAGGAGCGGAGGTCCCTAGAACCATCGAGAGAGAGGAGCAGAGAGCAGGATCCTACCCAGAGAGGTAGTGATGCCAGGGATGGAGGCAGAAACAATGACATGGACAGATGGAGTGGCTGGGGACACTGAACTCAGGGAGGGAGAGGAGCTGTGTGCTCACATTTGTGGGGTGGGCCTGTGGGGTGTACCCTTTGATTATTTGATGATGCATGGAGGGGATTGTAATCATTGCAATGAAATGAAGTGTGATGGGATAAAAGTGGAACAGATGTTCTCCCATGTAAACCTCACAATAAAAACTTAAAAAAAAAAAAAAAAAAAAAAGAATTTGGGTATGAAATTTTTGCCTGGCTAGGCACAAATGTTTAATCCTTTTTATAGATTGTTATTTGCATCCAAAATCATAAGGAGACTGGCTAGGAATTTTTCTTAACTGTTTTATCAGACAGGATTCTTCAAAGACACAGAACCAGTGTGTGTTTATGTGTATCCTTTTTCATGGTGCCCTGGTGGTGCAGTGGTTAAAATCAGTTGCTAGTCAAAAGGTCAGTAGTATGAAACCTTAAATAACATGATTGCCTGCTCTTGTGAAGATTCACAGCCTTGAAAATGCTATGGGGCAGTTCTTCTCTGTCCGATAGGGTGGTTTTGAGTTGGAATCAACTTGATGGCAATGTATGTTTTGGTTTGTATGCTTCTTT
>NW_006425893.1:0-1156 GCF_000296735.1 Chrysochloris asiatica | reverse complement strand
AAGAAGTAGCATATAATTAAGAGCCAATGATACTAAAGGAAGACATCCAAGGTGCCTTGAAGGCATTGGCAAAGAACAAGTCTCCAGGAATTGATGGAATACAAATTGAAATCTTTCAATAAACTGATGAAGCACTGAGGGCAATCACTCATCTATGAGAAGAAATTTGGAAGACAGCTACCTGGCCACCTCACTGGAAGAGATCCATATTTGTGCCCATTCCAAAGAGAGGAGACTCAATGGAATGCAAATATCATTGGACAATATCATTAATATCTCATGTGAGTAAAATTTTGCTAAAGATAATTCAAAACATCTACATTCATACATTGACAGACAAGTTCCCGAGGTTCAAGCTGGATTCAGAAGAGAATGTGCAGTAAAGGATATCATTGCTGACGTCACATGGATCTTGGCTGAAAGCAGAGAATACCAGAAAGATATTTATTTGTGCTTTATTTACTATGCAAAGGCTTTTCATTGTGTGGATCATGACAAGCTATGGACAGTATTGCACAGAATGACTATTCATTCCATAACACATAATTGTGCTCATGAGGAACCTGTACATTAACCAAAAGGCAGTTGTTGAAACAAAACAAGTGAACACTGAATGGTTTAAAATCAGGAAAGGTATGCGCCAGGGTTGTATTCTTCACCTGTACACTGAGCACATAATCCGAGAAACTGGAATATATGAAGATAAATGTGGCATCAGGATAGGAGGAAGACTCATCAACAACTTGCGATATGCAGATGCTACAACCTTGCTTGCTGAAAGTGAAGAGGACTTAAAATGCTTGCTGATGAAATCAAAGACCATAGCTTTTAGTATGGGTTGCACCTCAACGTAAAGAAAACAAAAATCCTCACACTGGGCCAATAAATAACATCACAATAGATGAAGGAAAGATTGAAGTTGTGAAAGTCTTTGTTTTGCTCAGACTAACCATCAACCCTCATGGAAGCAGCAGTCAAGAAATCAAACGACGTATTGCATTAAGTAAATCTGCTGCACAAGACCTTTTTAAAGTGTTTGACGAGCAAACATGTCAGTTTGAGAACTAAGGTGAGACTGACACAAGCCATGGTGTTTTCAACAACCTCGAATGAATGTAAAAGTTGGACAGCGAATAAAGAAGATGGTAAAAGAATC
>NW_006425892.1:0-1231 GCF_000296735.1 Chrysochloris asiatica | reverse complement strand
ATTGTTTTTTCCATCTCTTTGAAGAATGTCCTTGGAATCTGGGTTGGGATTGCATAATATATGTAGATTGCTTTGGGCAATATTGACATTTTCACAATGTTAAGTCTTCCTATCCAGGAGCCTGGTATATTCTTCCATTTTTGTAAGTCTCTTTCAGTTTCTTGTAGTAGTAGTTTGTAGTTTTCTTTGTATCTGTCCTTTGTTCAGTTTCACATTTTCTATAACTTGAGTTTTGTTCCACATTTTCTCCCACTCTTTCCAGTATCTTGTAATGTGATTGTATTCCGAGCATTTGGTAGTGGTTTCCAGGTCCCATCTAGTTTTTCTGGTCTTCGAGCTGTGGTCTTCGTTCACCTGCTTTATTGGTCCACTGCACAGCTTGATTATAAGTATCTTCTGTTTTCATCACTTTTCTTTCATCTGCCCATGGAGATACCAAAAGTTGTACCTTATATGACTATTCATGAGCTTTTCCCAAAGCTTTATACAATAGCATTTCACTGTGATCAATTTTCATGCTTTTTTATACATACTCATGTTATTTGTGAGGGTGGGTATATGTGTAGAGAATGTGGATTATTGCTTGTAAAGTTTGAGTATGCATTTGATTCTTCCACTCCACCACAGTGGGTGGGTCAGGTTAACAGTGACTCCACAGAGAGGCATACAAAAAGTACAGAAGATTTTTTAGAAACAACCTCTTTTTATAATAAATATGCAGGGTTTTGTTAATAGCTGAATTACATGGTAGAGGCTGACATTAGAGTGGGTTACAACTCCAGAATTTCCCACCCCCACAGCAGACCAATTTCCTCTGTCTTTGTTATCATTGGATGATGTCTTCCTGTTGATGTCAATTCATAGTGACCCCATGCGATGGAGTAGAGCTACCCATAGGGTTTTCTGAGGAGTCCTAGTGGCATAGTGGTTAAACACTCAACTGTTAACCGAAAGTCGCCAGTTCAAACCCATAGGAAAACAATGTGGCAGTCTGCTCCTGTAAGGATTGCAACCTTAGAAACCCTATGGGGCAATTTTGCTCTACCCTATAGGATTCAGATGGCAACAGGTGTTTTTTGTTTAATCTTTACAGGAGCAGATTCCAGGCGATTTATCCCATGTACTGGCTGGTGTGTTCAAACCACCAACCTTTTTGATAGTAGCCAGTTGCTTAACCTTTGTGCCACCAGGGCTCCTTCCTTGACCTCTATTGTTGTTATTAAGTGCTGTC
>NW_006425891.1:0-1231 GCF_000296735.1 Chrysochloris asiatica | reverse complement strand
TTCTACTCAAATTATTTCATAATATAGAATAGGATGGAAAACTTCCTACTACATTTTATGAAGCAAGCATAACCCTCTTAGCAAAACCCAGGAAGGACATCACTAAGAAAGGAAATTATAGACCAATATCCCTCATGAACATAGATGCAAAAATTCTCAACAAAATCCTACCAACAGAATCCAGTAGCACATCAAAGAGATAAAACATCATGACCAAGTGGGTTTCGTGAAAGGGATTAAAGGATGGTACAACATTAGAAAAGCAATCAATGTAATCCACCATACAAGTAAGAAAAAGGAAAAGAACCACATGAACATATCGATTAATGCACAAAAGGCATTTGACAAAATCCAACATCCTTTCCTGATAAAAACACTCAACAAAGTAGGAATTGATGGGAAATCGCTCAACATAATCAAGACCATATATACAAAACCAACAGCCTACATTACTTAAAATGGAGAGAAACTGAAAACCTTCCCTCTGCAAGCAGGAACCAGACAAAGATGCACTTTATCACCATTCCTATTCAATATTGTTTTGGAAGTCTTAGCCAGAGCTATACGCCATGATAGAGAAATTAAAGGCATTCAAATTATCAAAGAGGAAGTAAAACTCTCTCCATTTGCAGATGATATGATCCTATACATAGAAAACCCCAAAGATTCAGAAAAAAAGCTACTAGACATCATTGGAAGATTAAGCAAAGTGGCAGGGTATAAGATCACCATAGAAAAAACATTTAGATTCTTCTATAGTAACAACAACATCACAGAAAAGGACATTAGATAAGCAATACCATTTACAATAGCCACCCAAAGGATGAAATATTTAAGAATAAACGTAACTAGAGGAACAAAGTACTTATACAAAGAAAATTACAAAACACTACTACAAGAAACCATAAGACACTAACATAAGTGGAAGAATATACCATGTTCCTGGATAGGAAGACTCAACATCGTGAAAATGTCAATACTATCCAAAGCATTTTACACATATAATTTAATCCCAATCCAGATTCCAACAACATTCTTCAAAAAGATGAAAAGGTAATTACAAATTTTATATGGAAAGGAAAGAGATCCAGGATAAGCAAAACACTGCTTAAGAAGAAGAACAAAGGTGGAGGCCTCTCACTCCCCGATTTCAAAATTTACTGCATTGCTACAGTGGTCAAAACAGCCTGGTATAGGTACAACGAAGGATACAATGATCATTGGAACAAAT
>NW_006425890.1:0-1231 GCF_000296735.1 Chrysochloris asiatica | reverse complement strand
ACATACTCATATGTTGTTGTTGTTGTTGGTAAGTGCCATGGAGTCGGTTCTGACTCGTAGTGACCATAAAACACTCATCTATCCAATTCAAAGTCCTAGCTCTGCCACAATCTGAGCATGAGATTTTAGGCAAGATATTTAATTTCTCTCCATGTTTCTTCTTCAGTGAAAGAGTAAGACTCTTCATCTCTTAAGTATTTAATATAAAATACTGTGTGTGTGTGTGTGTGTGTGTGTGTGTGTGTGTGTTCAATAACTGACCACTAAACTAACAGGTGGAAAGTACTAACTATTCAATCAAAGTTCCAGGGAGACAATTGTTTTTCAAAGTCAACATTCAGAAAATGTTTTTATATGTAAAACTCTTAGTGACCTTGTTTGTTTTTTTTGCCAGTTTTAAATGAAAACACACATTGTCCCCCCCCCTTTTTTTTTTTTTACCTAGTAAACATCTTCTCTTGATCTTTAGAAGTTCTCCAAGCCCCATCTTACAGAGCGTTTAAACAGTTGCTCTAAAGATTTGTTTCCCCCATACACATACTTAACTCTGCACATTAAACCTATAAAACAACTGAGCCTTTGGGTTATTCCAGCAAGCCTGCCACCCACAACTGTTTCGATGTTGACTTAATGTTATTCATTTGCTTGTGCTGTTATTGAAAATGAATTCTTAATTAAAATGGCCCCGCATCACCTGGCTCACATAGAGTGCCACAAGCAATAATCCCTAATGCAATGTACATACCTACAATTTCATCTCTGAAATCATAAATATAGATGTGAGCATTAAGTGAGAGAAAATATGGACTACTAATGAAAGCTACTTTGTCAGGAGGAATCTCATAACACTGCACAATTGTTTCTAAGCTTTATAGACTGAACATGCAAAATATAATTCTAGCAAGATCTATGTATGCATGGCTTGTGCTATCCTTTGATTTAGAATCTGGTTTACTCTTTGACATTTCACATACACAAGGATGAATCAAAAATATCTGCATTCTGGTTATATTAAAATTTCTGTTGACTGCTCTGTTTTATCAGTGCTTTCTGTTCAAGGTCACTTCTTTTTTTTAAATTTTTATTGTGTGTGCATGTGTGACCATGGACAAACAAAATTTGGACAAATACTTGAAGGAAGGTGAAAGTTTCTTTATTACAAATCCATGGTGACGAAAAAATGACAGTGTTAAAAAGGACATTAGGAAAGCAATACCATTTACAATAGCCA
>NW_006425889.1:0-1179 GCF_000296735.1 Chrysochloris asiatica | reverse complement strand
ACCATTGGCAAACCTAACAAAAGAAAAGGGAGAAGACACAAAAAACACTCATTAGAAATCACATGGGTGATGTCACAACGGAACCAAAGGAAATCAAAAGGATAATAACAGAATTTATGAAGAGTTGTACTCCAACAAATTTGAAAACTTAGAAGAGATTAATGCATTTTTAGATAAACACGACCTACCTAAACTTACACACAGTGAAGTAGAAAACCTGAACAGACCCATAACAAAAGAAATTGATCAGGTCATTAAAAGACTCCCAACCAAAAAAAGTCCAGTCCCAGACGGCTTCACGGGTGAATTCTAACAAACATTCAGGGAAGAGCTGTCACCAATCCTACTCAAACTATTCCAGAATATATAAGAGGGTGGAACACTCCCTAATACATTTTATGAAGCAAGTATAACCCTTATACCAAAACCAGGAAGGACGTCACTAAGAAAGAAAATTACAGACCGATATCCCTCATGAACATAGATGCAAAATTTCTCAACAAAATCCTAGCCAACAGAATCCAGCAACACATCTAAAAGATAATACATCATGACCAAGTGGGATTCATATCAGGGATGCAAGGATATTTCAACATCAGAAAAATGATCAACATTATCCACCATATAAATAAGAAAAAAGAAAAGGACCACATGATCATATCGATTGACGCAGAAAAGGCATTTGACAAAATCCAATATCCATTCCTGATAAAAACACTCAACAAAATTGGAATTGAAGGAAAATTCCTCAACATAATAAAGAGCATATATACAAAACAAACAGCCTATATTACTCTTAATGGAGAGAAATTGAAAGCCTTCCTCTGCGAACAGGAACCAGACAAGGATGCCCTCTGTCGTTGCTTCTATTTAATATTGTGCTGGAAGTCCTAGCAAGAGCTATATGGCAAGACAGGGATATTAAAGGCATCTAAATTGGCAAAGAGGAAGTAAAATTCTCCCTATTTGCAGATGATATGATCCTATATGTAGAAAACCCCAAAGATTCAGTAAAAAGGCTACTAGACCTCATTGGAAGATTCAGCAAAGTGGCAGGGTATAAAATCAACATACAAAAATCAGTTGGATTCCTATATACCAAAAACAACAGTGTTGAAAAGGCCATTAGGAAAGCAATACCATTTACAATAGCCACCCAAAGAATGAAATATCTTGGAA
>NW_006425888.1:0-1231 GCF_000296735.1 Chrysochloris asiatica | reverse complement strand
CACATTCTGCTTGTGCTCTTCTCCATTGATGGTCCTAGGGTCCTCTGTTTCTGGACTGTAAGATTAACTACTTCCCTGTTTTTGTTTTCAAAACTTCTACCTTGACAATTGTGAGAGTCGCAATTAGTCATGACAACACTTATTCACTATTGAATCATATGAATCTTATCCCCATCTCTTTTCACCAGACCCATCTAGAAAAGATGAAAACTATTCAGTGAGGACTCTTTCTCCTCCTTCCACCCCCACACTCTTAAATGAAACACCCTCTTGAAACCTTGTAAGCTAGTCACTTTGTGCCTTTATTATCCCCTCATTTTAGGTAGCCAGTGTCTAAGTTGCCTATCCCTATCTACCCTATGTACAGAGGGGATAGAGACTCCTTCTCTGTCTGTTGGTATTTAGAGCTACTACCTCCATGAGTATAGGTCAGGTTCATCCAATTGCAGCAATTTATCCTTATTTCCTTTACCAAAAAAAAAAAAAAAATAGTAACTTTTTTTTGGTAATCATCCTCGAGTCGAGTTCTGATTATCAAGCCATCATGGCTAGGTCAAATGGATACTATCTGCAAGTTTGGGTGTTCTTGTGCATCTCCCCTCACTTCATATCAGCTGGATGCTTCAATCTCATCTCTAGCCCTCTGTGGCTATGTCCTTCTCCATGAGCTCAAGTGTCCCCAGGTCTTACCATACTTTGGACCAACCAGCCCTTCCTCTTCTCTCTCTCATCGTCAATGGACTGTGGTTGAACTCAGCCCATTTCTTCATTGCTGCCTTTCCCCCTCTTCCATTAACCAGTAGACCAATGTGGTCACCAGCAAGCTTACATGCCTGTTCATATGTTCCCTTTGAGTTTCAGTCTTAGAGGGGAGTTTGTCCTGAAGGAACTTGACTGCTTGCCTTCCTGGAGAAAAGCTTGCTTATTCTTGAAGTGGTCAGTCATGCTGACATTTTTGTTTTGAGTTTTTCCTGATGATCTTTCTTTGAAGATGTATCTTCTTTTGCTCTAGCTGTTCCAGGCTGGTCTGCTTGTCCTTGCTAGTGGGAATGTTCCACTTCTTAATGCTCAGGATGGGACTCAGGATTCCACCTATGTATGGCCCTATGCTCTGCAAAGGCTTTGCAAGAGGCTTATTTCATGGGGCAATTTCTAGAACCCCTTTTAGGTATTCTAATCAGTTATAGGCTGAAGACGGGTTTACAAGTTTTCTGTGATCATGTTTCCCAAC
>NW_006425887.1:0-1214 GCF_000296735.1 Chrysochloris asiatica | reverse complement strand
CCCATCTTAGGGATCCTTCAGGGCAGAGGAAAAGCAGATGTAACCTTGAGGCATTATAAAGTGAATTAAGGAACCTCTGGCCACTTTTAACCAAAGAAGGTGATTGAGAGCCTAGGGTCAAAACCCTAGCTAGGGACACACTTTCATTGAGAAACTGGGGCATTTAAAAGACTCAAGTATGGATCCACATGCATGGTCAGGTCAAGATATAGATCTAGAAAGATCTAAGGTAATTATAAACTTCCACCTCAGGTGGATCTTCTGGCCCAGTATATAGCTGGTAAAGGATTCCCCCTCATGGAGCCATTCTGCAAAGACTGGAAGAGGTTTTATTTTATTGATTTTTCATAGTGATCTTTTTTTGTTTCTGCAAAGTGCCTTGGAAAAGTACTTTGGAAAAGTCATAAAGCTAACAAATTATCAGAGCCTTCAAAAGTCGAAAAAGAGAAAAAAGGATAAAGGAAGAGAAGGAAAAGACAAAACAAAAAGACTAGCAAACTCTCAGGGACAGGGACACCTGAACTGCCATATTTTGTTACTCAAATGCTCACTTTCAACAATAAAAAATCCCAAGACACACACAAGAACAAGGAAGGATGTCCCATACACAGAGACAAAATACAATTATTCTTCACTTATCAACTGCCTGATCTGATATTTTGCAGTTGTGACAATACTAAAAAATCTATTATCTGTTTTGTGCATTAATGATTCATGTCTGGCAGAAATGTATGCCAAGGTGCAGGGTGAAAGTAATGCTGACTATGATGGTCAAGTTTATGTGTCACCCTGACTTGATCGTGATTCTCAATGATTTGTCATTTATATAACGATGTAAGTTGACAGTTATGTAATGTAGTAATTCTTCATTTTGTGATCTGATGTGGTTATCTTCCATTTTTGCATAGCACTACTTTTCACTTGTTGTTGTTGTTATGTGCTGTGGAGTCGGTTCCAACTCATAGAGACCCTGCACAGGGTTTCCGAGGCTGTAAATCTTTATGGAAGCAGAAAGCCTCCTCTTTCTCCTGCGGAACAGCTGGTAGTTTCAAACTGCTGACCTTGCGGTTCGCAACCACTTAATGCCTGATTTTGGAACCCAACCATGTTGCTAAAATGTGGAGTGGGTATAAATGGAGACCATCCTGGAAGAACAGCAGATACTGGACATACTAGGTATAGATTATAAAAAAGCAGCTGTTTGAAATATGTTC
>NW_006425886.1:0-1173 GCF_000296735.1 Chrysochloris asiatica | reverse complement strand
ATCCCAACGACATTCTTCAAAGAGATGGAAAAAGCAATAAAAAACTTTTTATGGAAAGGAAAGAGACCCAGGATAAGCAAAGTACTGCTTAAGAACAAGAATAAGGTTGGAGGCCTATCAATCCCTGACCTCAAAATATACTACATGGCTACAGTGGTCAAAACAGCGTGGTACTGGTACAATGAAAGGTACATAGATCAATGGAACAGAATCGAGAATCCAGAAATTAACACATCTACATACAGCCAATTGATCTTCCACAAAACACCAAAATATATCTCATGGGGGGGGGGGATAGTCTCTTCAACATATGATGCTGCCAGAGCTGGAAAATGATATGCAAAAGTCTGAAACAAGACCTTCACCTCATGCCTTATACAAAAAACAACTCAACATGGATTAAGGACCTAAGTGTGAATCCCAGAATTATGAAGGTCATCAACGAAAAAATCGGAGAAAAGTGAAGACACTAATGAGGGGAATACATGGACTACAAGACATCTTGAAAACCACACAAACAAAAATAGATAAACTAGATGAGTGGGACATACTAAAAATTAAAACTTATGTACATCAAAAGACTTCACCAGAAGAGTAAAAAGGGAACCTACAGAATGAGAAAAAAATATTTTGCAATGACATATCAGACAAGGGACTCATTTCCAGAATATACAGGAAAATACAACACCTCTACAAGAAAAAGACAAATAACCCAAATAAATAGTGGGCACAGGGCATGATCAGACACTTTGCTAAGGAAGAGATCTGGGCAAGCAACAAATATATCAAGAAATGCTCAAGATCACTAGCCATTAGAGAGTTACAAATCAAAACAACAATGAGATATCATCTCACACCAACAATAACAGCAAAGATGAAAAATAGCGAAGACAATAAATGCTGGCGGGGATGTACAGAGACTGGGACACTCTTGCATTGCTGGTGGGACTGCCAAATGGTCCAACCTCTCTGGAAAACAATATGGCGTCTCCTCAGAAGGTTGAAAATAGAAATACCTTATGATCCAGAGATCTCTCTACTGGGTATTTACCCACAAGAAAAATGAGCCACAACACGAGAAAATATATGCACACCAATGTTTATAGCAGCACTATTTACAATAGCAAAAAGATGGAGACAGCCAAAGTGCCCATCAACTGAAGAATGGATAAA
>NW_006425885.1:0-1231 GCF_000296735.1 Chrysochloris asiatica | reverse complement strand
CCTCCATCTCTAATATTGCACCTCTAGATTTATTTTCGTTCCCCAAACTCAAAAAACATTTTAAAGGAACATAATGTGAATCTTTTAAAGATGTCAATCTTAAATTTACACCAGTAAATCAAAGCATGCAGAATTCTTCAAAGAAGGATTAGAGAGATGAAAACATGCCTTCAGAAGTGTATAGACTTGGCTTTCTTCTGAGACAGGGTAAAATGGTGGACTAGGCATAAAGGTTGTGAGGACTATTTGCAGCAAGATTATGGAAAACTGGACGATACAAATGCAGAGGATGGTCCTGGAACTCTGAGCTTCAGATAAAGGGATAAGTATGTGGACTGAATACTTACTGGGAGAGAGAGTTGACCAGATGTAGCAAGAAAGGAAACTTCTGATTTTTGGTGGTCAAATGGCCTGCCAAAGCCATCTTGAGTGTGGGTGAGTGGTTTAAGAGACAAGAAAACGAATTCCTGTTGCAGAAACCTATCTGTGATTTGCAGAGAGAAAGGTGTGATTTTTCTGTCTTTTCCCCTCTGGTTCCTCACACTCCCCTGGAAATCAGAGGTGAGTCCAACCTCCACCAGTGTACACCTCCAGGAAAGGTCCCACTTCCCAGGCAGGTGGAATTGTTCAAATGCTGAGAGGGTGGACACCATGAAGTGGAGGGAGCCAGATGCGATAGCCCCACTCCAGTAGCCCCTGCTCCAACTCTGCAAAGTTGTCCCTGGCCAGCCCTAGACTAGCTCTCATTAAGAGAAGCTGCTGAGTGGATGTGTGATATAGAGAAGAAGGAGAAAGAAAAAATAAGATTGGTTATATGTATAGGTAAGCGAGGTACAGCAGGACCATCTTGAACTTCCTTGAGCAGCTGTAAAAGGCTGTAAAAAGCTGTAAAAGCCTGTAGGTGGAACAGAGGCATTCTACTTATTCAGTTCAACAAACTGAATGAATCCCAGGCAGGACAGACCCCAAAAGAAAATCACCAAGACATATCATAATCAAACTCTCTAAAATCAAAGACAAGGAAAGAACCTTGAAAGTAGCTTGGGAAAAACAAAATGTCATCTACAAAGGAAAACCAGTAAGATTAAGCTCTGATATCTCAGCAGAAAGCATGACTATGAAAGAGAAAATCTGTCAACAAGAATCATATACCCGACAAAGCTGTCCCTCAAATACAACAGCGAAATCACAACATTTTCAGATAAACAGCAATTAAAGGAATTTGTAAAAA
>NW_006425884.1:0-1231 GCF_000296735.1 Chrysochloris asiatica | reverse complement strand
CAATGTATTGCATTAGGCAAATCTGCTGCCTGGGCCTTTTTAAAATGTTGAAGAGCAAAGTTGACAGCTTGAGGACTAAGGTGCGCCTGACCCAAGCCATGGTATTTTCAATAACGTCATATGCATGTGAAAGCTGGACAGTGAATAAGGAAGACCGTAGAGTTAATGCTTTTGAGTTATGGTGTTGGAGAAGAATATTGAAAGAGCCATGGGCTGCTCATAGAACCAACAGATTTGGTTGGAAGATGTACAGCCAGAGTGCTCCTTGGAGGTCAGGATAGCCAAACTTCATCTCTCATACTTCAGCCATATTGTCAGAAGGGACCAGTCACTGGAGAAGGATATCATGTTCGGTAAGGTGGAGGGTCAGAGAAAAAGAGGAAGACCTCCAGCAAGATGGATTGGCAAAGTGGCAGCATCAATGGACTCAAGCGTGGTTGACAGAAGAGTTGGCCTAGGATTGTTCTGTTATGCAGAGGGTCACTATGAGTCAGTACCGACTCGATGGCACCTAACAACAACAACAACAATGGTGTAGCGCTGTGGGTTAATGTGTCAGACTGCAAAGCCATTTGAATTGCAAGGTTGGCAGTTCAAGCTCACCAGCTGCTTCTCGGAAACCCTGCATAGAGTTGCTATGGGTCAGAACTGACTTGACAGCACTTAATATAATAACAATGACAACAACAACAACATACAACAGTGTTTCACTGTGAGTTTGTACTCTAGTTTTTTCATCCACTCATCTGTTTCCGGGCATTTATGTTGTTTCTATCCTTTTGCTACTGTGTATAATGCTATGATTAGTATGGTTGTGCATATGCCTGCTGGCATTTGTATAGAATAAATACTTAATAGTGTGCTTACTGGGTCACATGGTAATTAGAGTTCCAATTTTTTAAGGAAAATCCATATCATTTTTCACAGTGTTTTAACCATTTTACAGTCCTACCAGAAGTGTATGATGGGTCCATTTTCTCCACACTCTCATCAGCATTTGTTGTTTTCGGATTTTTTAAACTTTGATATTAATGCTTGGATGAGATGTTATCTCATTGCTGTTTTGATTTATGTCTATCTAATGGCTAATTATAATGGAGCTCTGGTAGCGTAGTGGTTACGGATTGGGCTGCGAACCGCAAGGTCAGCGGTTTGAAACTACCAGCTGCTCCGTGGGAGAAAGAGGAGGCTTTCTGCTCCCGTAAAGATATACAACCTCAGAAACCCTGTT
>NW_006425883.1:0-1189 GCF_000296735.1 Chrysochloris asiatica | reverse complement strand
CAACCAAGAATCCTTTATCCAACAATGCTATCAATCAAATATGCTGGTGCAATCAAAATATGCCAGGATAAACAGAAGCTAAGGGATTTTGCCAAAGCCAACTCTGTACTACAAAAGGGAGTTCTGTGGACTGAGAACCAACAAGAACAGACAACAACCAGAGATAGACATATGTGGCAGCACCTCCCAGAATTAAATTGACAGAAGGAAGAGTCAAGAAAAGAACAAACTCAGAGAATCTGGGAGGTCAGTCTATGATCAAAACAAGCATAAAATAAAAGAAGGTAAACATGTAGGATCAGAGATCCAGATGGTGCGAAGGTCAGGTAGAATACAGGATAAAATAGACTGCACTAAATGGAGGGAAAGTTAATGGAATATAAGGTAACCTCAAAGAAAATTAGCACTTCACAACATACCAAGAAAATGAAAATCCAAGAGGAACATGGAAATATTAAAACTATGAGGACACTCACAAGAAAGAACACAAAAAGGATGAACTCAGCAAAGGAAAACACACAGAACAAAGATAGCAGAAACACCACAAAAAAACAAACAAACATAATGGCAGCAATCAATCCATACCTGTTGAAATTACACTGAATGTAAAAGGATTAAATGCACCAGTTAAGAGACAGAGGGTGGCAGAATGGGTAAGAAAACAAGATCCTTCAATATTCTGTCTGAAAGAGACACATCTTACACAGAGAAAAAAACAGATTAAAACTCAGAGGATGGGGAAAATATACCAAGCCAATTGTAATAGAAAATGAACAGGAGTGGCAGTACTAATCTCTGATAAAGTAAACTTTAAGGCAAAAACCCAGCATAATAGATAAAGATGGACAATATCTCATGATTAAAGGCACAATTGAACAAGATGACATAACCATAATAAATATCATTGCTTCCAATGAAAGAGCTCCAAAAAATATAAAGCAAACTCTAATAGATTTGAAGAAAGAAATTGATGAATCTACAATAATCATGGGCGATTTTAATGCACCACTTTCAAAAATGATCAGAACAACCAGAAAAAAAACTGACAAAGACACGGAAGAACTAAACAACACAATCAGCCAACTGGACCTCATAGATGTGTACAAAACATTCAACCCAACAACAGCACAATACAAATTCCTTTCCAGTGCATGTGGAACATTCTCCAGAATAGACTATGTGTTAGGCC
>NW_006425882.1:0-1231 GCF_000296735.1 Chrysochloris asiatica | reverse complement strand
GAGATGACTGATATCAGAATATGGCAGGATGCCAACACCATGAGGACACAGCAGATGGCCAATGGCAGCCAGGAATCTAGAGACACATGAAACAGTGGAGAAATGGTGGAAGGAAAGGGGTGGTCTCAGAAATCTGTCCCCTTGAGATTGTTGTTGTTGTTGTTATGTGCCATGGAGTCGTTTCCAACTCATAGTGACTCTGTCCAGGTTTCCGAGGCTGTAAATCTTTACAGGAGCAGAAAGCCTCATCTTTCTCCCACGGAACAGCTGGTAGTTTCGAACTGCTGACCTTAAGGTTCGCAGCCCAATTCGTAACCACTATGCTACCAGAGCTCCAATGACTACTCTATTGCAAATACCTTTTTAAACAACATAAAAGATGACTATGCACATGGCTCTTACCAGATGAAATACATAGAAATAAAATTGACTACATCTGTGGAAAAAGATCATGGAAAGGCTCTGTATCATCAGCCAAAACAAGGCCAGGGGCAGACTGTGGAACAGACCATCAATTGCTCACAGATAAGTTCAGGCTGAAACTGAAGAACATTAAAACAAGTCCACAAGAGCCAAAATATGACCTTGAACATATTCCACCTGAATTTAGAGAACATCTGACACCAAAGACCAAAAGAATTGTGGGATAACTGCAAAAACATAATAATAATACACAAAGAAGGCAAAAAAGTTATTTAGAAGACAAGGAAGAAGGGAAAGACCAAAATGAATGTCAGAAGAGGCTCGGAAGCTCTACTCTCCAGCATAGACACGCTAAGGTAAATGGAAGAAATGAGGAGGTAAATGAGCTGAACAGAAAATTTCAAAGGGCAGATTGAGAAGACAATGTCAAATACTATAATGAAATGTGCAAAGATCTGGAATTAGAAAACCAAAAAGGTTGAACACGTTCACTATTTCTGAAGCTGAAAGAACTGAGAAAAAATTACAATCCTTGACTTGCAATACTGAGAATTCTTTGGGGAAAATATTGAATGACACAGAAAGCATCTAAAGAAGATGAATGGAATACACAGAGTTACTGTACCAAAAAGAAATAGTCAATGTTAAATCATTTCAAGAGGTAGCATATGATCAAGAGCCAATGATACTAAAGGAAGAAGTCCAGGTGCATCGAAGGCATTAGCAAAGAACAAGGCTCCAGGAATAGATGGGATACAAATTGAAATCTTTCAACAAACCGATGCAGCACTGGAGGCACTCACTCATC
>NW_006425881.1:0-1170 GCF_000296735.1 Chrysochloris asiatica | reverse complement strand
TCTGTGCGCTTTTCTCCCCCGAGCTTAACTCTATTCATGTCATTATGGTCAATTCTACTTTGAAGAGGCATTTTTTACCCCAGTCGCATTCTGAGTGACTTCCCACCTTCCAGTCCTGTATCTGACAATGTTTCTCTGCTATTCATACTAAAATTAGGGAATTGTTAAGTGTTCTTGTCAATTCTAACTCATAGCAACCCAGTGTAGG
Organism: Chrysochloris asiatica; assembly: GCF_000296735.1. Taxonomy (NCBI): domain Eukaryota; kingdom Metazoa; phylum Chordata; class Mammalia; order Afrosoricida; family Chrysochloridae; genus Chrysochloris; species Chrysochloris asiatica. Next base: position 962 of record NW_006425881.1, on the reverse strand, counting down.
ATTTCTGAGGAGTAGCTGATATGTTTGAACCACCAACCTTGTGGTTCAAACTGACCTTGTGGTTGATTGCTTATCTTATTAGAACATGAACTTTCTGCCCCCAAAGTCAATCCTTCACTCCTCTATTCACTCATTCATGTCAATATTTTCATGAATTAGTAAGTGGCTAAATATGCAAACACTGACTGGGTCCCTCTTTTGTACTAGGAACAATATTATTAGATCACTCACTACCCAGCCTGACCCGATTTGTGATGACCTCAGGCACAACAGAACGAAACCCTTCCCTGCCCTATGCTATACCCACTGTCAGTTACAGACCTCTGTAATCCACAGAGTTTTCATTAGCTGATTTTTGAAAGTAGTTCACCAGGCTTTTCTTCCTAATCTTAGTCTGCAAACTCTTCTGAAAAATGTTCATCATCATAGCAAATTACATCTCCACTAACAGATGGGTGGAAACTACACAAGTTGCATTGATGGAGAATCACACCTGAGTCTCTCTCTCACCTCTGAACCACCACTGCCCCTCCTGGGAACAATGTTAGGTGTTTCCAGTGCATACTTTTCAATAATGTACTAATTACATCAATTAGGATAGTCTTTGTCATTCCTCAGTCACAATAGCAGAAATGAGATCTGAATTTTTCTCAAATGATAATAAGTCCAGAGGCAGGCAAGCAGTTCAAAGTTGACGCAGCAGTTCAATGGTGTCATCAGGAGCCTGGGCTCTTCCTTACTGCTCTTCCACCCAGAGCATGTTAACTTTGCTCACTTTTTGTTTACCTCATGGTTGAAGACCGTAGAAGAATTGATGCTTTTGAGTTATGGTGTTGGAGGAGAATATTGAAAGTGCCATGGGCTTCCAAAAGAACCAATAGATCCATTTTGGAAGAAGTGCAGCCAGAGTGCTCCTTGGAGGCCAAGATGGCCAAACTTCTTCTCTCATATTTTGGACATAT
>NW_006425880.1:0-1157 GCF_000296735.1 Chrysochloris asiatica | reverse complement strand
TTAAGGTTCTGTTGAAACTTGACTGGGCCAGGATTCTTCATGGTTTGGAAGTTGAGATATAGGTATGCCCATGATGAGATCTAATATAATGTAATTAACTCTTTTATGAGGTCTGCTTTGAGCAGCCAATCAATTGAAAGGAAGTTTCCTTGGTCATGTGGTCTTCTGGGTCTGGCTCTTGCATCTGGCTTGCCCACTGACATCTGGTTCTTTGGACTTGAACCAGTAGCCTGCTGTATTACCTGCCGATCCTGGAAGCCATCAGCAGTCTGCCTTCTTACCTGTTCTACCTGCCAACCTGCCAATCTTGGTACGTCTGATAAGGACTTGGGACTCTTCCACCTCTAAAACTGTGTGAGTCATTTTCTTGACATAAACTTCTCTATATATATATGTTTCATTACTTTTGCTTCTTTAGAGAAGCCAGCTTAAGACAACCTGATTTATGGTTGGTTTACAATAAATATTTGTATATTGAATGTTCGCATATTTCCAATATTTTCAATTCATACGCTTACTGAAAGTAACTGTGTAACTTAGTAGTAATCAGGTTTTAGGTATAAAGAATTATCCTTGTGTGGTGCTGTAGTTTGATAAGCACTGGATTGCTAACTAAAAGTTCAGCAGTTCAAATCCACCAGTCAGTTGTCAAAAATCCTATGTAGGTTTCTGACTTGTCATTATGAACCAGAATGGACTTGACGTCACTTATCTTAATTCAGAATCAAATATCTTAATTCAGAATTGGAATCTAATCTTTTTAGGTTTCCTTTTTTGTTGTTTTTATACTTTTGCTCAACCCTAGAAACACTTTCTAACCATTAGAGCTACCCCATAATAAAATAGATTGTTCAGGTGTAAGAATCAAATTTCTGCGAATGTTGACAGAGACTACATGACTATTCATCAGAAGGTTTCTTAGGCTAGGTTCTCTAGAGAAGCAAAACTAGTGATATATATATGATAAGATATATATACATAGGATAAGAACTGGACTACAAATCACACATATACATATACACATACATCATTGTTGAGTGCCATTAAGTTGGGTCCATCTCATAGTGACTGGGTATAAGGTTTCTGAAGCTGTAAATCATTTGGGAGCAGAAAGTCTCATCTTTCTCTCTCAGAGAGGCTGATGGGCTCATACTGCT
>NW_006425879.1:0-1232 GCF_000296735.1 Chrysochloris asiatica | reverse complement strand
GTGGGAATGATCCTCGCTGTAAAGATTTGTTCCCTCTTTTGAGCTATTGCATCCATAGGTGTAGGTCAAGTTCATCAAATTGTATCAGATTACTCTTATTTTCCTCTTCTTTCTTCTTCTAGTTGAGCTCTGATCATCCAGTCATTGAAGCCAGGTCAAGTAGGTATTATCTGCAAGTGTGGGTATACTTATGCATATGCCCTCTCTTCTTATCAGCTGAATACTTCACTCTTCATTCTAGTTCTCTGTGGCTATGTCACGGATTTTGGGCCCAAGAGTCCTCAGATCTTGCCACACTGCTGGCCAAGCAGGTCTCCACCTGGGTTCACAGGAGTCTATTGAACGTTGTAGGGCTTAATGCGCAGCTTCATTGCTGTTTTTCCCTCACTTCCCCTTATCGGTGACGAACATGGTTACCAATCAGAGCGTGTATTCCCATTGAGTCTTAATCTTAGAAGGAGGTTTGCCCTGAGGGGACCCACCCACTTGATGTCTCCTGGGCAAGCAACTTGCTTGTTCTTGTAGTAATCGGTCGGTCTGCCATTATTGTTTTGTATTTTTCCTGTCGGTCTTTCTTTCAAGAAGTATCTTACATTCTTCTAGCCGCTCCTGCCTTGTCTGCATGTCCTTTCCAGTGGAAATTTCCTACCTCAGAAGATTCTGGATGCTGTTCAGGATTCCACCCATGGTCTAATGTAATGCAGAGGCTCCACAGGAAGCCTCCTTCACTGGGCACGTTGTAGCCCCATTTTAGGTATTCCAATCAGTTACAGGTAGAAGACGGACTTATGAGTTTCTATGGTGATAGTTCTGGATATTCCTTTCTCTCCCCTCAAGTGTCTATTTTATAATGTTATACCAGGAAAACCAAGATTCAAAAGACAGCCAAGCATCTTAACATTATCTCCCCCCTTTTCCCATTCTAACCATGTCTCAATCCCTGTATCCCAGAGCCCTGTTGTTCCAAAGTTGTGTATACATCAATATTTACCTGTGTCCCATTTCAGCTTCACATTCATCCTATTGTATTTCATTTCATTGCAATGATTATAATCTTCTCCATGCATCATCAAGTAGCCAAAGGATACACCCCACAGGCCCGCTCCCCTGGCTGTCAGCAAACAGCTCCTCTCCCTCCCTGACTCCTGTGTTCCCAGCCACTCCATCTGTCCATGTCATCATCTCTGTCTTCATGCCTGGCTTCACTGCCTCTCTGGGTAGAGTCACACTCT
>NW_006425878.1:0-1232 GCF_000296735.1 Chrysochloris asiatica | reverse complement strand
TACGGGAGTAGAAAGCCTCATCTTTCTCCCGCGGAGCGGCTGGTAGTTTCGAACCACTGACCTTAAGGTTCGCAGCCCGATTCGTAACCACTACGCACTATGCACAACAAAATGAAATTCGGCCTAGTCTTGCTCCATGCTCACAGTCATTGTTATGTTTTATTCCATTGTTGCTGCCACTATGTCAATCCATCTCATTGGGGTCTTCCTCTTTATTAATGACACTCTACTTTTCGAAGCATAATCTCCTACTTTAGGGGCTGTTCCTGCCTAATAACATGTACAAAATATGAGAAATTAAGTCTCTCCATCCTCACTTCTAAGAAGCTATCTGGCTGACCTTCATATATTTGTTTGAAGTCTATGGTACTTGTAATATTCTTCTTGAATACCATAATTCTATACCACAGTTGCTCACAAATTTAATAAGTAGATCTCAAATTTTATAAATAAAAATGTCAGATAAACTGTCAAAGAGTTATTTTTATGTTGTTGTTTGGTGCCATCAAAATGGTTCAGACCCAGAGTGACCCTGTATACAACATGAAATACCTTCTGTTTCTGCATCATCCTCACAATTGCTGCTGTACTTGAATCCAGTGTTGCAGTTACTGTGCCAATCCATCTTGTTGGGGCTCTTCCTCTTTTTCGCTGTCCCTCCACTTTACCAAGCATGATGCTCTTCTCTAGGACTGGTCCCTCCTGATAATATGTCCCAATTATGAGAGATGAAGCCTGGCCATTTTTTGCTTATTAGGAACAGTCTGGTTGTACTTCTTCCAACACAGATTTGTTGGTTCTTCTGGCAGCCCATGGTACCTTTAATATTCTTCTCCAACATCATAACTCAAATGTATTAATTCTTCTACTGTCTTTCTTATTCGTTGTCCAACTTTCAAATGCATATGAGGCTATTGAAAATAGCTTGGGCCAGGTGCATGTTAGAACTTAAACTGATATCTTTGCTCTTGAGTGCTTCGAAGAGGTCTTGTGCAGCAGATTTGCCCAATGTAACACATCATTTGATCTCTTGACTGCTGCTTCCATGAGCGGTGATGATGGATCCAAGAAAAATGAAGTTACTTTTATAGATTCCTTAAAATTATCTTTTGCTTAATATTTTGATGATCTATTATTGGAGTCCTGGTGTGGTGCTGTGGGTTAATGCACCAGACTGCAAAGCCATTTGAACTGCAAGGTTGGTGGTTCAAGCTCACCAGCTGCTCCTTGGA
>NW_006425877.1:0-1226 GCF_000296735.1 Chrysochloris asiatica | reverse complement strand
CTTTTCCCTTCCTTCCCACCCCTGGTATCCATCATAGAATGTTTCTTTTATCATGAAAACCTTTCCCTAACTTTTTATAGCAGTGTTCTCATACAATATTTGTTCTTTTGTGATGGACTAATTTCACTCAGCATGATGTCCTCCAGGTTCATGCATGTTATGAGGCATCTTGCAATGTATCTTTTTAATGAACATTTATTACATAATCTTTAAAATCCTTAAGAAGAACTGGATGCTGCAATAACTAACTTTTTGGATTTAGGTGTTATTTTTTCCTTCACAGAATCCTTGTCTGAATCTGCAGTACACAAGTTTTAGGTTTCTCATTTGACCCATAGCTGTGGTCAGGGGCTGATTGCCCAATAAACAGGGTAAGCACAGGCTTACTTGTGTTTACTTATTTATCTGTAGTGAATCATTTCACGTGTTTTCACGACATCAAAGATGTTCACTACAGATTAATTAGTAAGCACAGGTAAGTCCATGTGTACTTTGCTTAGGTAATTGACACTGGAGGAGATATTCGATCTTTTAGCCTTGACATTCTGGTTATACTTACTTTTGTGTTTGGCACAGTAGACACATTTGCCACAGGTCGACTTCTGAAGGTGATGGGGCCACAGTGGTGGCACAATGTGATACTTTCCCCTGTGCCCATAATGTGACATTCCCTTTGTCATCTGGCTTCTGCAGCTGTGACCGCCTATACCAATTATCTAACTCTTCTACAACCACAGTCATAATTGTACTGTTGTTGTTGTTGGTAAATGCTGTCCAGTCAGTTCTGACTCATAGTGACCCTGAATAGTGTTTTCAAGGAGTGGTTGGTGGGTTTGAACTACTGACCTTCAGTTAGCAGACCAATGCTTATCCTAAGGCACCACACCATATATGGCTGTAGTTAGCAGTCCAGTGCTTATCCTACAGCGTCACACTATCCATTATTATTGTTAAGTGCCATTGAGCCTGACTCATAGTGACCCTATGTATAACAGAACAAAACATTGCCCAGTCTTGCGTCAACCTCAGATTTGTTGTTATGTTCGAGCCTCTGTGCCAATCCATCTTGTTGGGTCTCTCTGTTTTTCGGTGGCCCGTCACTTTACCAACCATGATGTCCTTCTCCAGGGACTGGTCCCTCTTAACAACATGTCCAAAGTGAAAGAGATGAAGTCTCATCATTCTTATTCCTAAGGAACATTCTGGCTATAAATCTTTTTTTTTTT
>NW_006425876.1:0-1232 GCF_000296735.1 Chrysochloris asiatica | reverse complement strand
TGAGAGCTAGCTATATGGCAGAGTAGTGCAACATGCCCATATACAGGGAACTAGCTATATGGCAGATGAATCCAACTTGACCACATACTGAGAGCTATCTACATGTCAGACGATTCCAAAATGTCCATATACCGAGAGCTTGCTACATGGCAGGGTTGTGCAACATTTCCATATACAGTGTTCTAGCTACAAGTCGGATCAGTCCAAATTGTCTACATAAAAAGAGCTTACTACATGACAGAGTAGTGCAACATGTCCATATAGAGGGTACTACCTACATGCCATATGAGTGCAACATGTCCATATACTGAGAGCTAGCCACATGGCATGCAAGTCAATTATGTTCATATACAGAGCGCTACCTTCTTGGCAGATCAGTTCAACGCATCCATGTAATGAGAGCTACCTATATGGCAGATGAGTCCAACATGTCCATATACTGAGATTTAACTACATGATAGATAAATCCAATATGTTCATATTCAGAGAGCAAACTACTTGGCAGATCAGTCCAACATATCCATGTACTGAGAGCTACCTACATGACTGATGATTCCAACTTGACCTTATACTAGCTAGCTAAATGTTAGGGTTGTGAAACATTTCCATATACAGAATTCTAGGTACAAGTAGATGAGTTCAACTTGTCTTTATACAGAGAGCTAGCTACATGGCAGAGTAGTGCAACATTTCCATATACAGAGTTCTAGCTATGAGGCAGATGAATCCAACTTGTCCATATTATGAGAACTAGCTACATGTCAGACGGGTACAAAATGTCCATATACAGAGAGCTAGCTAAATGGCAGAGTAGAGCATAATTTCCATACAGAGTTCAAGCTACACGGCAGATGAGTCCAATGTGTCCATATACTGAGAGCTAGCTACATGGCAGAGTAGTAGTGCAACATGCCCATATATAGGGTACTAGCTACATGGCAGATGAGTCCAACTAGTCCGTTTCTGAGAGCTGGCTACATGGCAGATGAGTCTAATGTGTTCATATACAGAGAGCTACCTACTTCGCACATCAATCCAACATATTCATGTACTGAGAGCTAACTACATGGCAGATGAGTCCAATGTGTCCACATACTGAGAGCTTGCCACATGGCAGAGTAATCCAACATGTCCATATACAGTGTAGAAGTTATATGGCAGATGAGTTCAACATGTTCATATACTGAGAACTAGCTACATGGCAGACAAGTCCAATATGTTCATATACAGAC
>NW_006425875.1:0-1231 GCF_000296735.1 Chrysochloris asiatica | reverse complement strand
ATACCATTGATTTTGTGATTGCTGCTTAGACATTGATCTAAGTAAAACAAAATTCTTGTCAACTGCTGTTACTTCTTTTACCATGATGTTGCTAGTTGTTCCAGATAGGATATTTTTTACATTCTTTATGGTGAGGTGTAATTTATATTGAAAGCTGTAGTGTCTGATCTTTAGCTATAATTGTTTAACTATTTTTTCCCTGGTGTTAACTTTTAAATTTCTGGCAATTCTTTTTTACCACTAAAAAATGTGTACTTTCTTCCATTTTTCTTTGATTACATACTTCAATCTTTAGTTTCAACTTGATTTTTTTTAAATTGTAAATTCCTACAAATATGATGGAAACTACCTCTGGAGTCCTGGTATGGCACTGTGAGCTAATGCATCAGACTGCAAAGTCATTTGAACTGCAAGGTCAGTGGTTCAAGCTCACCAGCTGCTCCTTGAAAACCCTATACAGGGATGGTCACTATGGGTTGGAATCGACTCAACAGCATTTAACAATAGCAAATCTCTGTTTTTGTTATTTTTTACACAAATAACCGTTTTAAGAGTTATTTTTAATTTTTATTTTGTCTTATTCTAAGAATAAATTATTTTAAGAGGTTTTTGTTGTTGTTGTTGTTTTCCCATATTCCTTTCTGTGAATTGAATGTACACAACAGTATTTTATCTTGTTTTGCAGTAGTATTATTCAGGGCACATTTTTTTCTTTCCTATATATTCATACATCACTGACAAAATACTTCATGAAATTCATGAAAAGTTTGAGAAACTGGGTTTTTTAACTGGCCTTGAGGTTACATTCGTGAAATTCTTTTCTCTAACACACCACCAGAGAGCACTTTCATGGTACCCACAATTGTTACCACCGTGCAAAATAATCCTTTCAATAGTTTGTTTAACTAAGATGAAAATTTCTACTAAGTCCTTGCCTTGACTTCTGTAATTCTAAATTAAAGCACAATATAATAAATTAAACAAACAAACAAACAAAAAAAGCAAACAATGCAGGGTATTGCCCTTACTGTTAGTGAGTATTTTGGATTCTAATAATTGGTTTATGTTAATTCACAATTTCAGTACTATAGTATGGTGGTGATGGTGGTTATGTGCCATGGATTCAGTTCTGACTCATAGCAACCCTGCATAGGGTTTCTGAAGCTTTAATTCTTTGTGGGAGTTGAAAACTTCACCTTTCTCCTGCGTAAGAGCCGGTAGTTTTGAACTT
>NW_006425874.1:0-1233 GCF_000296735.1 Chrysochloris asiatica | reverse complement strand
ATCCCACAACTCTTCTGGTCTTCGGTCTTTAGTGTTTAATGTATCAAATCTGTTCTTCAGATGATCTCTAAATTCAGGTGGGATATATTCAAGATATTCAAGGTCATATTTTGGCTTTCGTGGACTTGTTTTCATTTTCTTCAGCTTCAGTTTGAAGTTGCATATGAGTAATTGATGGTCTGTTCCACAATCTGCTCCTGGCCTTTGATATGGAGCATTTCCATCATCTCTTTCTGCAGATGTAGTCAGTTTGATTTCTGTGTATTCCATCTGGCAAAGTCCATGTGTATCGTCATCTCTTATGCTGTCTAAAGAAGGTATTTGAAATGAACAAATCATTGGTTTTGCAGAATTCTATCATGCGTTCTCCAGCATCATTTCTATCACCAAGGCCATGTTTTCCAACTACTGATCCTTCCTCTTTGCTCCCAACCTTCGCATTCAAATCACCATAAATGATCAATACATCTTGATTGCATGTTTGATTGATTTCAGATTGAAGAAGTTGGTAGAATTCTTCTATTTCATCCTCACTGCTTTTAGTAGTTGGTGTGTAAATTTGAAAAATAGTGGTATTAGCTAGGCTTCCCTGTAGGCGCATGGATATTATCCTATCACGTACAGCATTGTACCTTGTGACTGCTCTGGATATGTTCTTTGTGACAAAGAATGCAACATCATTCCTCTTCAATTTGTCATTTCTCGCATAATAAACCATGTGGTTGTCAGATTCAGAATGGCCAATACCAGTCCATTTCAGCTCACTGATGCCTAAGATATCATTTTATGAATTCCATTTCATTTTTGACAACTTCCAATTACCCAGATTCATACTTTGTGCATTCATGTTCCGATTTTCAATCGATATTTACATCTGTTTCTCTTCATTTTGAGTTGTGCCCATCAGCAAATGAAGGTCTCGTGGGCTTTTCTCCCACGGGCTTTACTCCATTTGCGTCATCACAGTCAACTCTAATTTTAAGAGGCATCTCTTCCCCAGTCGCATTTTGAGTGCCTTCCAACCTGAGGGCCTCATTTTCTGAAACTATATCTGGCATTGTTTTTCTGCTATTCATTAGGTTTTCAGTGACTAAATAGTCAGAAGTAGTTCGGCACTCTTTCTTCCTAGTCTGTTTTTGTCTGGAAGCTCATCTGAAACCTGTCCACCATGGGTGACCCTGCTGGTATTTAAAATCCTGGTGGCATAGCTTTCAGAATCACAGCAACTCACAA
>NW_006425873.1:0-1232 GCF_000296735.1 Chrysochloris asiatica | reverse complement strand
GGAAGAAGTGCAGCCAGAGCGCTCCTTGGAGGCCAGGATGGCCAAACTTCATTTCTCCTACTTTGGACATATTGTCAGGAGGAACCAGTCACTAGAAAGGGATATCATGTTGGTAAGGTGGAGGGTCAGAGTAAAAGAGGAAGACCCCCTAGCAAGATGGATTGGCAAAGTGGCAGCATGAATGGGCTCAAGCGTGACAATTGTGAAGTTAGCACAACAACATGTTGTTGTTGTTAAGTGCCGATGAGTCAGTTCCGACTCATAACTACCCTGTATAGGGTTTTCAAGGCTGTAAATCCTTTTGGGACCAGAAAATCTCGTCTTTCTCCCACGGAGTGACTGGTAGTTTTGAACTGTCAACATTATAATCAGCAGTCTAGTGATTATCCTACAGCACCACCAGGGCTCCTTACAAAACAATAGAGTCTAAAAATAAACCCAAACATATGTAGTCAATTTATTGTTTAAAGAGGCCAACATAATTTGATAAGTGAAGAACAGTCTTTTCAACAAACTCTGCTGGAACTACTAGCTCGTTTTTTTTTCAAAATGAAAGTCAGCTTTACTTCACATACACCTATAAAGTTAACTCAAAATGGATCATAATCCTAAATGTAAAAGGTCAAACAATAATCTTCTAGAAGACAACATGTAAGAAAACTTTTCAAATCATCAGTAGACAAAAACTATTTAGGACTCAAAGCATGAACCATATATGGAAAACCAAAACCCAAAACTATCCACTAAAACTGACAGCAAAATAAAATCTGCTCTTTCAAATACATCAATGAGGACATGAAAAGACAAATCAGACAATGTTAGAAGATACTTACAATGTATATGTCTTATAAGAATGTGTGTGCAGCAGTAGTGAATAATTGTTATCAGGACTGACTGTGACGGTTGGAAATGTAAAGGTAGACATTTTATAGCAAGGAGGGGAGTGATTAACTTTTCAGTCTAAGAGCGGAGGTCCCTGGGACCGTCAAGGGAGAGGAGCAGAGAGCCGGGACCCTACCCAGAGAAGCAATGATGCCTGAAATGGAGCCAAAGATGATGATGTGGAGCAATGGAGCAGCTGGAGACTTTGGATCCAGAGAGGGAGAGCGACTGTGTGCTGAAGACCTGAGGGGCATGGGGGAAGGATTGCATGGAGGGGATTGTAACCATGGCAATGAGACGATATACGATGGAATGAATGTAAAAGTAATATTCTCCCATGTAAACTATCA
>NW_006425872.1:0-1183 GCF_000296735.1 Chrysochloris asiatica | reverse complement strand
AACTCAAATGCGTCAATTCTTCTACGGTCTTCCTTGCTCACTGTCCAGCTTTCACATGCATATGAAGTTATTGAAAAATACCATGGCTTGAGTCATGTACACCTTAGTCCTCAAGCTGACATCTTTGCTCTTCAACACTTTAAAAAGGTCTTGTGCAGCCGATTTGCCTAATGCAAAACTTATAGGACTTACTGGAAACCTAAAAGTTCTTTGTGTTCTCAGAATCCCTTTAGCCCTTTTACTCACAATGGTTCCTGACCTCTCCACACCACCCAGGAGTCATCAATTCTGAATCTAGAGGTCACTTTATACAATCAAGGCATAGAAGGGAAGACAAGCAGGTACGGAGTTGGAATACTGCTCTCTTTGATTTAGTAATCTCTGCCTGATATTAACTGTTTGAAGCTCATGATCAGAAGCCATTTCGTTAACCCAGCAATTTTGTTTTGACTCCAGGTTCAATGAAACAAAATACTCTTTCCTGGGTAACAAAACTAGAGGAGGAATTGGATTCTAGACAGATCTTCCATACACATGCTCCATTTGAAAGACTTCCTTATTGTTTTTGGAATCCCTGAGAAACTTAAATATATACTCAGCTTTTTTTTTTTTTTTTTTTTTTTTAATAGTCTCATGAGCATGAGTCAGTTTATAGTGTGTTTTGAACTGAGTTTTATATTCTTGTGGGCTTGTAGCTCTTGAAATTGGCCTAAACCTACGTCCCGAGATACTGAGTAACTTGAAAAGCTTGGATTCTGATTTCTAAATCTCAGAAAACTAAGTCTCGTGGTCCGGAGGCTGTTCCAGTCCCGATTTACTGAGGTGACCTCTGGTGAACCTATCTTCCTAAGTACAGTGTGCAGCATTGCCAGTTATCAAACCACCAAAAATATTAAAACCTAATAAGGTTTACTCGAGCAGCTAATCTATATGCATACAGGAGTAGCTTTTTATTCAGAAAAACAAGAAAACTAGTCTTAGGCCAATTACAATGAGTTTTTAAGGAAAAGGAGGAAATACAGGGTAGATAAAGGCGCTCTGGTAACGTAGTGGTTACGAATTGGGCTGGAACCTTAAGGTCAGCAGTTTGAAACTACCAGCTGTTCCACAGGAGAAAGATGAGGCTTTCTGCTCCCGTAAAGATTTACAGCCTCAGAAACCCTGTACAGGGTCGCTATGAGTC
>NW_006425871.1:0-1178 GCF_000296735.1 Chrysochloris asiatica | reverse complement strand
CCTCCACCTGCTTAGAGAAATCTGGTATTCCTGAGTGAGTCCCGACTAGAAAGGAAGCCAAGAAAGGCAGGCCTGTCTTACTGCTTGTTAATGAATGATGCCCACTGTCTAAAATTATTGTGTGCAGCAGAGGGATGTTATGGATGATTCTTCAATTTGTGATGCCAAACAGCATGTTCCCCAATATCTGCACAGCCTGGGGCTTCCATCAGATCTCAGGATTATCTCTTCTCAGTCAGCATAGAAAGACTCTGAACCCTCTTTACTCATGGGAAATAGGTTTGTATAATGGCAGGATGTCTTTAGGGGTGGTCCACACACCTTCTTCATAGAGGAGATGTAAAGACAAAGTGAGAACACCCCAATCTCTATAGTCCTCTAGTCCTGTACAGTAAGTATGGCTGGCAGTCTGCCTTTCCTCCCCATTTCTCAGTGGAACACAATAAGTCTTAGAGATGTTAATGGAAACTCAATGGTAGGAACAGAGTTTCACTATACTGTGGGGGACAGGAATCAAACCCCGGGAATAAGGGGCACAGTGTATCCTGGGTGATAGCAAACCTCCAGAATGTTTCCACAATTTTGTCCAAGGATAAGTGGTCACCATCCAGGTATCTGCCTGGAAGGCTTCCTCCCATCTTACAGAGGCTGCCGGTGCAGATAGTTCTAAATAAGCATGTCTTATTCATGTCTTGATCTGGTCCCCTGGTACACTGGAAAACACACAGGAGGGACATGTGGTCACAGGCCACCCCATGACATACCATGAAATTCAGAGGAACATTCTAGGAAGGATCCGAAAGAATTCACGTTGTTGGGATGGAAACATGCTCTGGATCCTCAACCTGTCTGGGGAATGAGCTGCCAGTGGATCCCCATTCACAGGATAACAGTATCAGTGGGAAGAGATGCCCTATGTCAGTGCTGAGACTCAGGCATCATTCTGTGTGAATAGGTGAAGGTCTCAGTAGATAAGGGTAGAAAGAGGTTGTTAATCTGGAAATGCTTCCATTGAACAATCAAGAGAGCTATGGGCTGTAATTCTGAGCTCAAATACGGCTGAGGATTTGCAGTCAAGGAAGACTAAAAACAGGGAGATGACCAGGGCTGTGTATCAGGAACCCCCATTGGCTGAAAGTCAGAAGCATCACCTGGGGGAAGACAATGAATCTCCCGGG
>NW_006425870.1:0-1201 GCF_000296735.1 Chrysochloris asiatica | reverse complement strand
TGATGCATTTGAGTTATGGTGTTGGAGGAGAATATTGAAAATGCCATGGGCTGCCAAAAGAACCAATAGAACTGTGTTGGAAAAAGTGCAGCCAGAGCGCCCCCTGGAGGCCAGGATGGCCAAACTTCATCTCTCATACTTCAGATGTATTGTCAGGAGGGACCAGTCGAAGGAGAAGGATATCATGTTTGGTAAGGTGGAGGGTCAGAGGAAGCCCCACAGTGAGATGGATCGACACAATGACAGTAACAATGGGCTCATATGTAACAGCAATTGTGAGGTTGACCCAGGACTGGGCAGTATTTCGTTCTGTTGTACATAGGGTCGCTATGAGTTGATACTGACTCGATGGCACCTCATAACAACAACAAGGGCAAAATATTAAATGCTATAGGCAGAACCATCAAAATAAGATGGAAGAAAGGCAGAATCACTGCATCAAAAAAAAATTAGTCAATGTTCAGTCCTTTCATATGAGGTAGCCTATGATGGAGAACTGAAGGTGTTGTTGTTGGAAGAAGCTTAAATTGCACTGAAGTCACTGACAAAAGCAAGGCTCCAGGAATTGGCGGTATATAAATTGAAATGTTTCAACAAACAGATGCAGCGCTGGAGACGCTCACTCGTCTATGCAAACCCATTTGGAAGACAGCTACCTGGCCAACTGCCTGGAAGAGATTCATATTTGCACCCATTCAAAGAGAGTGATCTAACAGAAAGTGAAAATCATTAAATAAGGCAATTACTATCACATGAAAGTAAACTTTGCCAAAGAGAATTCAAAAAAAGCGAAAGCAGTATGTTGACAGAGAGCTACCAGAAATTCTGTCCAGTGACAAGAGAGGACTTGTTGTTGTTGTTAGGTGCCATCGGGTTGGTACCAACTCATAGTGACCCCATGTACAACAGAACGAAACACTGCCCGATCCTGGGCCAACCTCACTATTGTTGCCACTCTTGAGTCCATTGGTGCTGCCACTGAGCCAATCCATCTCGCTGGGGTCTACTTCTTTTCCTCTGACCCTCCACCTTAACCAAACATGATATCCTTCTCCAGTGACTGGTCCCTCCTGACAATAAGCCCCAAGTATGAGAGACGAAGTTTGTCCATCTTGGCCTCCAAGGAGCACTCTGGCTGCACTTCTTCCAACACAGATCTATTGGTTCTTTTGGCAGCCCATGGCACTTTCAATATTCTCCT
>NW_006425869.1:0-1233 GCF_000296735.1 Chrysochloris asiatica | reverse complement strand
GTCCTTCTTGATGCTGTTTCAACTGTTTCTTCTGTTACAACACCCAGGCCGTCTGTGAGAAACAGCAAAGGGGGAGTTGAGATGTCACTATCCCTCTTAGTGAAACAGTCGGAGACATTACAGTGCAAAGACTGCTACTAATTACATTGTACAGTCAACCCAAGAAGCACCTGATTATGCATTCAGAAAAACAAGGAACTCAGTACTGATTTAGTGCGACCATACAAGCCCTTGGGTTTGAGCTGAATGCTGATGATTTTGAATGAAGTAGGTTCTAGGAATGGCAGTGAGACGGATCTTTTAGCCGTTAGTCTTTCTCTTCCATTGTGTCCATCGGTCTGTGGAGAACAATTGCTGCAGCAGCTGAACCTGCTATACCATCAGAGACAAAGGGCTCTGGGCCTGGGACCAGAGTGCAGCAGATTTGAAGGTCACGGGGTTTTAGGAGTGAGCTCGGTCAGCCATCTACACCTGACACTTGTTGTTGTTGTCAAGTGCCATCGAGTCCATTCCGACCCATAGCGACCCTGTATAGAGTTTCCAAGGAGCAGCTGCCCACACCAGGACACCTGATGCTTAGATGAGCTCAAATAAAGCCAGGATTACACAGTGTTAACCAGCACATCGACTCCCACCCTAGTCTGTCTCACGTTGTTTGTAATCGTGAAACTGCAGCTTAGTCATACCTCTTTGTTGTCTTCCGCCTATTTGAGAACTGAAAGCCACAAGCAGTGAATGTTGTAAACATTGACAGGCAGCTCTTAGGATGAGCAAAGGAGATGCATCTGACAGTACAACCAAGTATGGAGTCCTGGTGTGGCGCTGTGGGCTAATGCGTCAGACTGCAAACTCAGTTTGAACTGCAAGGTCAGTGGTTCAAGTTCACCAGCTGCTCCTTGGAAACCCTATACAGGGTTGCTATGGGTTGGAATTTGCGTTATGGTGTTGGAGGAGAATATTGAAAGTGCCATGGGCTGCTAAAAGAACCAATAGATCCATTTTGGAAAAAGTTCAGCCACAGTGCTCCTTAGAGGCCAAGAAGGCCAAACTTTGTCTCTCATACTTCGGACATATTGTCAGAAGGGACCAGTCGCTGGAGAAGGATATCATGTTTGGTAAGGTAGAGGGTCAGAGAAATAGAGGAAGACTCCCAACGAGATGGATTGGCCAAGTGGCAGCATCGATGGACTCAAGCGTGGCAACAGTAGTGAGGTTGGCCCAGGATCGGGCAGT
>NW_006425868.1:0-1150 GCF_000296735.1 Chrysochloris asiatica | reverse complement strand
ATTTCAAAGATCAACTCGGGAAGGTAAAGCCCAATATTAAAACAAAATGTGCAAAGGTCTGGAATCAGAAAACCAAAAAGGAAAAAGCTCAGCATTCCTCAAGCTGGAGGAACTGAACAAAATATTCAAGCCTCTACTTTCGTTATTGAAAGATTCTCTGGGCCAATTATTGAATGATGCAGAAAACATCAAGAGAAGATGGAAGGAATACAGAGAATCACTGTACCAAAAGGAAATGGTTAATGCTCAACCATTTCAAGAGGTAGCATATGATCAAGAGCCAAAGATCCTGAAGGAGGAAGTCCAAGGTGCATTGAAAATTGGCAAAGAGCAAGCCACCAGAAATTGATGGAATAAAAATAGAAATCTTTCAAGAAAGTGAGGCAACACAGGAGGCACTCACTTATCTCTACCAAGAAATTTGGAAGACAACTATCTGGCTGACTGATTGGAAAAGATCCATATTTGTGCCCATTCCAAAGAAAGATAACCCAACGGAATGCAGAAATCATCAGATAATATCTTTGATATCCCATGCAAATAAAGTTTTGCTAAAAGTAATACAGAAATGGCTACAATCATACATTGACAGAGAACTTCCAGAGGTTCAAGCCAGATTCAAAAGAAGGGATATATTGCTGATGTCCGAAGGATCTTGGCTGAAAGCAGAGAATCTGAGAAAAATGTTTACCTGTGCTTTATTAACTATGCAAAGACCTTCAATCGTGTGGATCATGACAAGCTATGGACAATATTGCAAAGTATGAGTATTCTGGAACACCTAATTTTCTCATGAGGAATCTGTACTGGATCAAGAAGCAGTAGTTTGAAGAGAACATGGGAGCACTGAATTTTTTAAAATTAAAAAAGGTGTGCGACAAGGTTGTATTATTTCACCATACTTATTCAACCTTATGCTGAACAAATAATCTGAGAAGCTGGGTTCTATGAAGACAAACATGGCATCAGGATTGGAGGAAGACTCATTAACAACCTGCGACATGAAGATGATAAAACCTTGATTGCTGAAAGTAAAGAGGACTTAAAGCATTTACTAATGAAGATCAAAGAGCACAGCCTATGGATTACAACTCAATGTCAAGAAAACAAAAATCCTCACCACTGGACCAATAAACAACATTCTTATCAA
>NW_006425867.1:0-1212 GCF_000296735.1 Chrysochloris asiatica | reverse complement strand
TAAAGATTTACACCCTCGGAAACCCTGTAAAGGGTCACTATGGGTCGGAACCAACTCGATGGCACTTAACAACAACAACAACAAGCTATATGGCAGATGAGTCCAACATGTCCAAATACTGAGAGCTAGCTACAAGGCATATGAGTCCAACATGTTCCTACACAGGGAGCTCATTATATGACTGATGAAACCAACATGTCCATATACAGAAAGCTAGCAACATGGCAGTCAAGAACAATATCTTCATATACAGAGAGCAAACTACATGGCAAATCAGTCCTACATATCCATTTACAGAGAGCTTGTTATATGGCTGATGAATACAACTTGTCCATATATAGAAAGCTAGCTACATGGCAGAGTAATGCAACATTTCCATATGCAGAGTTCTAACTACATGGCAGATGAATCCAACGTGTCCATATACTGAGAGCTAGCTACATGGCAGGGTAGTCCAACATGTCCATATACAGAATACTAGCTACATGGCAGATGAGTCCAACATGCTGATACACATAGACCTGGCTATATGGCTGATGAGTCCATCATTTCCATATACAGAGAGCTAGCTACATGGCAGACAGTTCCAATATTTTCATATACAAAGAGCTGCCTACATGACAGATCAGTCCAACATATCCATGGACAGAGAGCTAGCTACATGAAAGACGAGTCCAAAAGGTCCATATAAGGAGAGCGTGCTACATGTCAGAGTAGTGCAACATATCCATATAAAGAGTTCTAGCTACAGCGCAGATGAGCCCAACGTGTCCATATACTGAAAGCTAGCTACATAGCAGAGTTATCCAACATGTACATATACAGAGTACTAGCTACATGGCAGATGAGTCCAACATGTCCAAATACTGAGAGCTAGGTACAAAGCATATGATTCCAACATGTACCTACACAGAGAGCTCATTATATGGCTGATGAATCCAACATGTCCATATACCGAAAGCTAGCAACATGGCAGACAAGTCCAATATCTTCATATACAGACAGCAATCTACATGACAGATTATTCCAACATATCCATTTACAGAGAGCTTGTTATATGGCTGATGAATCCAACATGTCCATATACAGAGAGCTAGCTACATGGCAGAGTAGTGCAACATTTCCAAATGCAGAATTCTAGCCACATGGTAGATGAGTCCAACGTGTCCATATACAGAGAGAAAGCTACATGGCATAGTAGTGAAGCATTTC
>NW_006425866.1:0-1223 GCF_000296735.1 Chrysochloris asiatica | reverse complement strand
CCCAGGGCCCTCAGCTCCTAGACTGAAAGGTTAGTCACTCCCCTCCTTGCTATAAAATATCCACCTTTACATTTCCAGTCCTTACAGTCAGTCTTGGTAACAATTATTCACTACTGCATCACAAGAGACCCATCTGGAGACCCATCTGCTTTTCTTTTCATCAGCCCTTCCTAGACAGGTTGCATACTACTCACTGTAGACTCTACCATCCTCCCCCCACTGTGGATCTAGCTTCCCTCTTGAAAGCTTATAAGCCAGTCACTTCTTACCTTTGTATCCCCTCACCTCATTTTGGGTAGCCAATGTTCAAGTTGCCCATCCCTATCTCCTCTTTGTGCGGATGGGGTGGGAATAATTCTTGGAGCAGGGATTTGTTTCCTCTTTTGAGCTACTACATTTATAGGTGCAGGTGCAGGTCATGTTAACAAGTTCTATCAGATGACGCTTTTTTTTTTCTTTTTTTTCTCCTTTTCCTCCTCCTCTTCGGGTTGGGCTCTGTTCATCCAGTCATTGAAACCAGGTCAAGTGGGTATCATCTGCAAGTGTGGGTGTTCTTGCGTCTGTCTGCCCTCTTCCTATCAGCTGGCCGCTTCGCTATCCACTCTAGTCCTCTGTGGCCGTGTCACTGACCCTGAGCCCATGAGTCCCCAGGTCTCCACCCAGGTTCACAGTAGTCTGCTGACTGGTGCAGGACATAGCTCGCCACTTCATTGATGTTCTTCGGTCACTTCTCTTTATGGGTGACGTGCGTGGTTGCCAATCAGAGCGTGTATTTCCATTACGTCATAGTCTTGGAAGAGGATTTGCACTGAGAGGACCCAACCACTTGCCTTGATGTCTCCTGGACAAGCAACTTGCTTGTTCTTGTGGTAACAGTCAGACTGCCCTTATTGTTTTGTATTTTTCCTGTAGGTCTTTCTTGCAAGAAGTGTTTTCTGGCTGCTCCAGGGCGGCGGTCTGCTTGTCCTTTCAAGTGGAAAGTTTCCCGTCTCTGAAGGTCTCGATGTGGTTCAGGCTTCCTTCTGTAGTCTTATGTAATGCAGAGGCTCATCAGGAAACCTTCTTCACTGGACACATTGTAGCCCCATTTTAGGTATTCCAATCAGTTATAGGCAGAAGATGGACTTACAAGCTTTCTATGGTGATATTCTGGCTATTCCTTTTTCTCTCCCTCCAGTGCCTGTTTTATAATATAAGGCATGGAAAACCAAGGTTCAAAAGAC
>NW_006425865.1:0-1114 GCF_000296735.1 Chrysochloris asiatica | reverse complement strand
CACGGGCACAGACACAGACACACTTGCCGACTCCCTCCCCCCCCCCCCCCCCCCCCCCCCCCCCCCCCACCCCAAGGCTGAACCGAGAGCACAAGGAGACGTGTGAAATGGACTGGTCCGACAAAGTGGAGGCCTACAACATCGATGATACCTGCTCCCGCTACCACAGCCAGAGCACTGAGGTGCAGTCCCACCAGCACTCGGCCCGGCTGGAGGAAAGGTAGAGATGGACCTGCCCTCGGCAGGAAGGGGCTCTGGGCATACCTGGGCACTATCTCCGCCCGCTCTTCCTGCTGAGTTTGGCCTGGGCGGAGTTGTACAGCTCTGGGCCCCAGCAGGGGAACAGTAGGACCACTAGGCAGAACACTGGGGATTAAGTTCCGCGCGCGGCCGACAGAGAGCGCGCGGTCACCGCCCACCACAGCACCATTGGGCTGGCGTCTAAGCGGGGTTGGTGGGAAGCGTCGGTGAGCAGTGCACGAGGGACGGGGCGTGTACGATGCGTATGTGGGGCGCCTGCAGAGGCAGCCTGTGGAGGTTCAGGGTCGCAAGGGGCAAAGTGATCGCCAGGAGCAGTGTGTAAGGGCTGACTCATCCAGATGCGAACGTCAGGGCCCATGGGGGACTGGGGATCAGGAGGAGCGATTTGTGTGGGGATTCGCAGGAGTCACGTGGGGGGCACTGAGTGTGTTCAGGGACGCGGGTTCGCCAGGGCGAGGAGGAGGGGAGGACCTCACTGCTGGGGGGTCCGAAGAGGCAGAGGGGCATGGAGTCTCCGACGCTGGAGGGGCACAAGAGGGGCCAGGCCTAAGGAGACCTAGAACGAAGTGCCGGCACCCTTCCCCCCCCCACACACATACACAGCGCTTCCACTCCCGAGACGTGGGCCAAGTTCACCCGGGACAACCTGTACCGCGCGGAGCGTGAGCGTCTTGCTTCGGTCAACCTGAGGCAGCTCATCGACTCCATCATGCGGGACACATCCGAAGACCTTCGGCTGCAGTGTGACGCGGTGAACTTGGCATTCGGACGCCGCTGCGAGGAGTTGGAAGATGCGCGCCACAAATTGGACCACCACCTGTCGAAGTTTCGGCATCTGGGCGCCTGGCCCTTT
>NW_006425864.1:0-1233 GCF_000296735.1 Chrysochloris asiatica | reverse complement strand
CGCGGGAGAAAGATGAGGCTTTCTACTCCTGTAAAGATTTACACCCTCGGAAACCCTATACAGGGTCGCTATGGGTCGGAATCGACTCGATGGCACATAACAACAACAACAACATCCAGCATGGTGGGCAGCATAGAGAGTTTGAACTTTCCTTTCTTCATTGTTCTTTCTCTTTTGAGTTTTCTATTTCTTTACATTAAAGGGCAGATACTTATCAAATTGGAGTCCTGGTGTGGTGCTGTAGGCTAATGCATCAGACTACAAAGTCATTTGAACTGCAAGGTCAGTGGTTGAAGCTCACCAAGTGCTCCTTGGAAGCCCTATACAGGGTCACTATGGGTTGGAATCGACTTGACAGCACTTAACAACAACACAACTTATCTAAGTAAAGTGAATGAGGAAAAGAATATTCACAAAAATTGGTGGTACATGTCATAAAGAAAAAATCTTTCAGACAGTTTGTCATAATTTGTTATATCTATTTTTTAACTTTACATGAAAGAAGTTGACATTCCTGTGGCCTTGGAACTCATCCCTTGTTTTCCAGGAAAATGGATTCAAATTGAGCTATTTTATGGCAATTAAATGGCTTTGAGAAAGCTTTTAACAACTCAAAGCCTGTCAAACAATAAGACATTGTCTAAATTCATTTTGAAAAGAGGATTTTAATTTTACTGCTACACTGTGGAAATAAAATTCATGGGAGAAATCCCATTATTATCTGCATTAATATTTTAAAGTTGCCCAAACACTCCTTTCATACCATATCTATGTTTCCCCTACCAAAGTTGAGAACTGGGAATTACTACTTAAAGATAAGTCGATCAGAAAAATGGCTGAATGATTTTTTAAAATTAATTTATCAATTAATTAAGGAGCTCTGGTAGTGTAGTGATTACAATTCGGGCTGCCAGCCTCAAGGTCAGCAGTTTGAAACTACCAGTTGTTCTTCAGAATAAAGATGAGGTTTTCTGCTCGTGTAAAGATAACCTTGGAAACCCGGTACAGAGTTGCTATGAGTTGGAACTGACTTCATGGCACACCACCACCATCAGATAATTAATTGACTGTTCATCTAGTAATTTAGTTCCTTCTTTTAATTTAGTATCGGAGCTCTGGTAGCGTAGTGGTTACGAATTGGGCTGCGAACCATAAGGTTAGCAGTTCGAAACTACCAGCTGCTCCGCGGGAGAAAGATGAGGCTTTCTACTCCCGTAAGGATTTACACCCTCG
>NW_006425863.1:0-1140 GCF_000296735.1 Chrysochloris asiatica | reverse complement strand
TATCAGGAGGGACTAGTCCCTGGAGAAGGGTATCATGTTTGGTAAAAAGGAGGGTCAGAGATAAAGAGGAAGCCCCCTCAACAAAACGAATGGCAACAGTGATAACAACGATGGGCTCAAATGTAGCAATAATTGTGAGGTTGGTGCAGTTTTGTTGGGTATATGATTTTTTTTTTAAGTTTTGATTGTGAATTATGTGATAGTTTACATGGGAGAACACCAGCTTTACATTCATCCTACCGTATTTCACTTCATTGCAATGGTTGCAATCCCCTCCATGCATCATCAAACAACCAAAGGGTACATCCTGCAAGCCTCTCCCCGGCCCTCAGCACACAACCCCTCTCCCTCCCTGAGTCCCGAGTCCTCAGCCGCTCCATCTCTCCACATCATCATCTCTGTCTTCATTTTTGGTGTCACTGCTTTTCTGGGTAGGGTCCCGCACTCCGCTGTTCTCACTTGATGATCCCAGAGACCTCTATTCCTGTGCTGCAAAACCAACCACTCCCCTTCTTTTGTTACAAAACATCTACCTTTACATTTCTGACCCTCACAGTCCTGAGAGCAATTATTCACTATTGTACCACAAGAGTCTTATCCCCATTTGACAGTTTTCTCCATGTGTTGTATTGGCTCTTTCTGTTCTGTAATTTTGATAACCAGTAAGTTATTCCTCTTCATGGTGTCCCACAAAAATCTTAGACATTCTTCAATTTTTTTTTTTCATTCTTTTTTCTGGTTATTCTTACAGCATACTTGATGTTGTTGTTGTCATTGTTGTTAAGTGATTTTCATTATGCTTCAATATTCAATATTCTGGTACTATCTGATAGTGTCCCACTGCTAGTCATAAGGTTTTCAGTGACTGAATATTTGGAAGAAGTCCATCTCCCCTTTTCCTAGTCTGTCTTTGTCTGGAGGTTCAGCTGAGACTTGTACACTGTGAATGACTCTGCTGATATTTCAAATACCCATGGCATAGCTTCCAGAATCACAACAACATGTAAGCCACCACAGTATGACAAACTGACACACAAGTAGTGGTCTAGCATACTAGTATTGAGAAATTTATCATCAAGCTCACTCATTAGACTACCATCGCTCTCCGTCTACTCCTTTGCCTTTTCACTGTAACTGTCA
>NW_006425862.1:0-1184 GCF_000296735.1 Chrysochloris asiatica | reverse complement strand
CTGACAGAAGTAAAAAAGAAATCTGTATATGATGTAAACAACAATATCAATTATTAGCATAATTGATATTTATAGAACACTCAATTGAACAAAACACAAGTTCTTTTGAAGTGCACATAGAATATTTATCTAGATAAACCATATGTTTTTGTTGTTAAGTGATGTCAAGTTGGTTCATAGCCATAGTTTCTGAGGAACGGACTGGTAAGTTTTAACTTCTGACCTTGCGGTTCAAACTGACTTTGCAGTACAGCGCATTTTCAATAAAAATAAAAGGAAATACATCATGCACAATGTTCTATGACTACAACAGAATTAATGCACAAATCATTAAAAGCAATATAATTATGACATACCTAATATCTGGGCATTTAAAACCATACTTTTAAGTAATCCATGGATAAAAGAAGTAATAAAGTAAGAAGTTAGAAACGTTTTTAACAGAATGAACACAAAAATACAGCATATTAAACTTTGTAAAATGGAGTTAAAGCAATGCTTAGAAAAAATCTTATTGCACTAACCTCTTATGTTAGGGAGGAGAAAGAGTTCAAAATATGAAAATGCTACTCTGATAACAAGGACCTCTTATAGTGTAGTGGTTACAAATCAGGCTGTGAACCTTAAGGTCAGCAGTTTGAGACTACCAGCTTTTCTGTAGGAGACAGATGAGGCTTTCTGCTCCCATAAAGATTTACATCCTTTGAAACCCTGAAAGGTCACTATGAGTTAAAATCGACTCCATGGTACATCTCGATGACTGACTCTGATAACAGCATTAATCTGATATCAGACAAGAAAAAAAGTCAGTAAAAGAGAAATATACAGATCAGTATCTTTTAAAGAAGAAATATAAAAATCCATACCCAAAATCTTAGCATATCAAAACCAGAAGCACGTACAAAGAGTACTATATCATAACCAAGTGGGGCTTATTATGGAAATGCAAGTAATGCAACATTGGTTTAACATTCAACTATCAGTCAACGTAACTAAATGTTTCAACAGGCTAAAATAGAAAAAAAACCCTTAAGATAATCTCAATAGATATACAAGAAATATTTGAAAGAATTCAAATAGAAAGAACTTCCTTATCCTGCAAGGAGCTATCTTCAAAACTCCTATAACTGGCTTCTGGTTTTGGAGGCGGGAGAAGTAGAGTCAGGTAGGACAAGCTTCTTGGG
>NW_006425861.1:0-1176 GCF_000296735.1 Chrysochloris asiatica | reverse complement strand
GAAACGGGTCTAAGCCTCTGGCGCACTAAGCTTTACACGGGCCGTGAGACTGTGAATTCCCACCTGGGAGGCTCAACTCTCGAGCTTCCCCTCCCCGATCCCGGAGCCCCTACTCACGAGCACTGCCTGGCCACCCTGGCAAACCGGAACCCTGACATTCACTTTTATCTTTTCATTCTTTCTTGTCTTCTTAATGACTCTTTGCTCTCTTCATGTATGATGTTCTTGATGTCATCCCACAACTCTTGTGGTCTTCAGTCTTTAGCATTTAATGTATTATATCTGTTCTTCAGATGATCTCTAAATTCAGGTGGCATATATTCAAGGTCATATTTTGGCTCTTGTGGAATTGTTTTCATTTTCTTCAGCTTCAGTTTGAATTTGCAATATGAGCAATTGATGGTCTGTTCCACAATCTGCTCTGGGCCTTGTTTGGACTGATGATATAGAGCTTTTCCATCATCTCTTTCCAGAGATGTAGTCAATTCGATTTCTATGTATTCCATCTGGCAAGGTCGATCTGTATAGTCATCTCTTATGCTGTCTAAAGAAGGTATTTGAAATGAACAAGTCACTGATTTTGCAGAAACCTATCATGCAATCTCCAGCATCATTTCTATCACCAAGGCCTATTTTCCAACTATTGATCCTTCTTCTTTGTTCCCAACCTCTGCATTCCAATCACCAGTAATGATTAATGCATCTTGACTGCATGTTTGATCAATATTAGATTGAAGAAAGTGGTAGAATTCTTCTATTTCATCCTTACTGGCTTTAGTGATTGGTGAGTAAATTTGAATAATAGTGGTATTAACTGGGCTTCCCTGTAGGCGCATGGATATTATCCCATCACGGACAGTGTTGTACCTCATGAGTGATTTGGTTATGTTCTTGTAATGACATGGACGTTACCACACATAAAATGAGAGACCAGCGTTCAAGCTCAAATCTGTACCTTAGCTGGCAAATTGGGCATTCTCTGTACAAATGACCGTTATGGAAATGTTGTTGTTGTTGTTAAGTGCCATCGAGTCGGGTCTGACTCATAGCGACCCTGTACAGGGTTTCCGAGGGTATAAATCTTTACGGGAGTAGAAAGCCTCATCTTTCTCCCGCGGAGCCGCTGGTAGTTTCGAACCGCTGACCTTAAGGTTCGCAGCCCGATTCGTAACCACT
>NW_006425860.1:0-1234 GCF_000296735.1 Chrysochloris asiatica | reverse complement strand
TACTTCCATGGTATCAAGCCAACGTCAAACTCAGAACCTACAAGAGAGTATAAAGAAGTTCCCAAAAGTCAGAGAATTACATCTTTAGTCTTCAAGTTGAATGTGAATCTTAACCTTTGCTGAGCAGTTGTTCTGGGCAAGATAGCAGATTCACAAAGACCTTAGAGCCAGTCTGAGGCCAAGGAGAGAAAGGAAGGCCAGGCAAACACAGTTGAAATGAATTCGGTTTTTATGCATTTTCTTTGAGAACAGAAGGAACTTTTATGACTCTGAACTTGGTTATTCAAAGCCATTCATTTGTAAAGATGATGACAATAGGCATTAGATTTTTTTATAGATCCAATACGCAAGAACATCTGTATATTATGTTGACTATTTCACAGTAATAAAATGCATTTTTCTACCTTTTGAGTGCCTCATACAAACAGCAATTGCACTTTGGATTTTGTTTTGCATTATTTTGCATTGTTTCTGTGTAACCTTACTCATCTTGTTCCTCTGTGTAATGAAGCACTATTTCTCTACCCTAAGAGACCTCTTTGTGTAATAGCAGGCTGCGATGAAGCTTTGCAAGATTTCTCTTGCATCTCTCATTTTTTAAAATGGAATAAGGTATAAGGGGAATAAATATATTATGACCAATGTTAATTTAAGCCTACATCCATATAGGACAACCAAGTA
The DNA here is from genome assembly GCF_000296735.1 of Chrysochloris asiatica. Taxonomy (NCBI): domain Eukaryota; kingdom Metazoa; phylum Chordata; class Mammalia; order Afrosoricida; family Chrysochloridae; genus Chrysochloris; species Chrysochloris asiatica. The sequence goes on along the minus strand of NW_006425860.1, from coordinate 553 downwards.
AAATGAAGTTATACATACTTCAAACCTTCTGACCTAAAAACCTGCTATTTTTGAAAAGTTGGCAGATGGCTTTGTGTGATTTTTCTCTATAGATTAAATTTAACAATCAACTTCCTGATCCTTATGACTGTTTCTGTTTCCAGAAATCCGACTCTAAAACTGTCTTCAGAAGAGTTCCTGTGCCCAGGCTTTTTCAATGGGACTATGGCCTCCCTGTACTGGCCCGTGATAGGATGTCAGTGGGCTTAGTCAACCAAATGTAACAGTTACCCACAGAACTCTTTTAGTGTGGCAGAGGAAAACAACACCAAGCCAAATCTACAGGTTCTCCTCAAATGGACCCGCGATGAAACCCAAGCAGTTTAAGAATTTGTTTCCCAGCCTGATACATTCTTAGTAAGGTTGGTTCCAATTTAGAGTGACTCATTACAGTGTTGCTGAGAGTGGCTGGTGGGTTTGAACTGCCTACCTCCCAGTTATCCTCCTTAGTCTACAGTGCCATGCCAGGGCTCATATACTTAGAGCCCTGTGCATCTAGGGTTATTTCCAGAGA
>NW_006425859.1:0-1234 GCF_000296735.1 Chrysochloris asiatica | reverse complement strand
TTTAAATACCAGCAGGGTCAACCATGGTGGACCGGTTTCAGATGAGCTTCCAGATGAAGACAGACTAAGACAAAGGAGTGACAAACTACTTCTAAATATTTAGTCACTGAGAACCTTATGAATAGCAGAGAAACACTGTCAGATATAGTGCCAGAAAATGATCCCTTCAGGTTGGAAGGCACTCAAAATGCAACTGGGAAAGATATGCCTCCTCAAAGTAGAGTTGACCATGATGACATGAATGGAGTAAAGCTCTTGGGAGAAAACCCCGCAGGACATTCATTGGCTGATGGGGCACAACTCAAAATGAAGAGAAACAGCTGTAGCATCCATTGGAACATGGAATGTATGAAGCATGAATCTGGGAAAAATGAAATTGGACACATAAACATTGATATCTTAGGCATTGTTGTTATTGTTGAGTGCTGTCATGTCGATTTTGACCCATACTGACCCTGTATTGGGTTTCCAAGGAACAGCTGGTGAGGTTGAACCACCAACCAAACTTGCAGTTCAAACAACTTTGCAGTCTGATGCATCAGCCCACAGTGCCACACCAGGACTCCATCTTAGGCATTAGTGAGCTGAAATGGACTGGTATTGGCCATTTTGTATCTGAAAATCACAAGGTTTACTATGCAGAGAATGACAAATCAAAGAGTAATGGTGTTGCATTCATTGTCAAAAAGAACATATCCAGATCAGTCATGAGGTACAATGCTGACTGTGATAGGATAATATCCACGTACCTAAAGGGAAGACGTGTTAATACCACTATTATTCAAATTTATGAACCAACCACTAAAGCTAGTGAGGATAAAATAGAAGAATTCGACCAACTTCTTCAGTTTGAAATTAATCCAACATGCAATCAAGATGTATTGATAATTACTGGTGATCGGAATGCAAGGTTGGGAGCAAAGTGGAAGGATCAGTAGTTGAAAAATATGGCCTTGGTGATAGAAATTATGCTGGAGATCACATGATAGAATTATGCAAAATCAGTGATTTGTTCATTTCAAATACATTCTTTAGACAGCATAAGAGACAATTACACATGTGGAGCTCACCAGATGGAATACATAGAAATAAAATTGACTACATCTACAGAAAGAGACAATGGAAAAACTCCATATCACCAGTCAAAACAAGGCCAGGGGCAGACTGTGGAACAGACCATCAATTACTCATATGCAAATTCAAACTGAAGCTGAAGAAAATGAAAACAAGTCCA
>NW_006425858.1:0-1234 GCF_000296735.1 Chrysochloris asiatica | reverse complement strand
GGAGAAGGATATCATGTTTGATAAGGTGGAGGGTCAGAGAACAAGAAGAAGACCCTCAACGAGATGGATTGGCTAAGTGGCAGCATCGATGGACTCAAGCGTGGCAACAGTAGTGAGGTTGGCCCAGGATTGGGCAGTGTTTTGTTCTGCTGTGCGTAAGTTCGCTATGAGTTGGTACCCACTCGATGGCACCTAACAACAACAACAGCAAATATTTATAGAAGCAGATAGCCATGACTTTCTTCCACACCACTAGGTGGGTTTAAACCACCAACCTTCAGTTTAGTAGTCAAGCAAAACTGTTTGTGTAACCCAAAGACTGCAGAATAAATTCAGATTAATATATTGACAACTTTAAAAGTCTGTAGCTATACACAACTGATTAAAGAACAAACAAATCTACTGGACTAAGTACAGTCAGAATGCTCCTTAGAAGTGATGATAGATAATAAGACTTTGTCTCACATACTGTGGACAAGTTATCTGGACACCATGATTGGAAAAGCAGAGGGTCAGAGAAAATGAGGAGGACTCTCAACGATATGAACTGACATAGTGGATGCAACAATGGGTTTGGACATAGGAACAATCGTGAGGATGGTGCAGGACTCAGCAGTGTGTCATTCTGTTGTGCATAGTGTCACTATGAGTCCGAACCAACTCAAAGGCACCTTAAATCAACGATGAAGTATACAAGGGGGCTTCAAAAAGTTCGTGGAAAAATGCCTTTATCTTTTAATTCTATGTTTCCACCATCTTTTTTAGATCATCTGCTGCAAAGCAAATGAATTTATGCTAATTTTCTTGAAACTTTTAGAGAAGGAGATTCTGTGAGGCTTCTGTTGTGGTGGTTATGTGTCATGGAGTTGGTTCCGTGACCTTGTAAAGGCTTTCCGAGTCTATAAATCTTTACGGGAGCAGAAAGCCTCATCTTTCTCCCAAGGAGTGGCTGGTGGATTCAAACTGCTGACCTTTCGGTTAACGGCCCAATGCGTAACCAACAAGACTTTAAACCATATAAAGAGTAGTTAGAATCCTTTGTGTTGCAGTGCTGGTTTAAGTTTTACTTTGTTGCGTTGTTTCTGTTACGTACCACTGGAGTCAATTCCTGCTCATATCAGCTCTGTACAGGGTTTCCAAGGAGTGGCTGGTGGGTTTGAAGTGCTGACTGCAGTTAGCAGTCCAGTGCTTATCCTACAGTGCCACATGTTGTTGTTGTTAAGTGTTGTCAAGT
>NW_006425857.1:0-1175 GCF_000296735.1 Chrysochloris asiatica | reverse complement strand
GCACAGCAGAACGAAACACTGCCCGATCTTAGGCCAACCTCACTATTGTTGCCACGCTTCAGCCCATTGATGCTGCCACTTTCCTAATCCATCTTGCTGGGGGTCTTCCTGTTTTTTTCTCTGACCCTCCACCCTACCAAACATGACATCCTTCTCCAGAGACTGGCCCCTCCAGACAATATGTCTGAAGTATGAGAGATGAAGTTTGGCCATCCTGGCTTCCAAGGAGCACTCTGACTGCACTTCTTCGAACACACATCTGTTGGTTCCTTTGGCAGCACATGGCACTGGCAATACTGACCTCCAACACCATAACTCAAGAGTATCAATTATTCTATGGTCTTCCTTATTCACTGTCCAGCTTTCACATGCATATGAGTTTACTGAAAATACCATGGCTTGGATCAGGCACACCTTAGTCCTCAAGCTGACATCTTTGCTCTTAAACACTTTAAAAAGGTCTTGTGCAGCAGATTTGCCTCATGCAATATGTCATTTGATTTCTTGAATCCTGCTTCCATGAGTGTTGATAGTTGATACAAGAAGAATGAGGTCCTTGACAACTTCAATCTTTTCTCCATTGATAAGAATTTTGTTAATTGGTCCATTGGTGAGGATTTTTGTTTTCTTTACATTGAGATGCAATCCAATGTAAAGGCTGTGCTCTTTGATCTTCATCAGCAAATATTTTAAGTCCTCTTCACTTTCAGCAAGCAAAGTTTTATCATCTGCACACTGCAGGTTATTAATGAGTCTTCCTCCAATCCTGATGCCACATTTTTCTTCATACAACCCAGCTTCTTGGATTATTTGCTCAGCACAAGGTTTGAATAAGTATAGGGAAAGAATACAACTTTGTCACACACCTTTCTTAATTCTAAAACATTCAGTGTTCCCATATTGTGTTCGAACAACTGCTTCTTGGTGCATATGCAGATTCCTCATGAGCACAATTAAGTGTTCCAGAATACTTGTATTTCACAATGCTGTCCATAGCTTGTCATAATCCACACAATCGAAAGCCTTTGCATAGTCAATAAAGCACAGCTAAACATCTTTCTGATATTTTCTGCTTTCAGCCAAGATACATTGGACATCAGCAATGATACCCCTCATTCAGTGGCCTCTTCTGAATCCAGCTTGAACCTCTAGAAGTTCTCTGTCAATGTATGCTT
>NW_006425856.1:0-1234 GCF_000296735.1 Chrysochloris asiatica | reverse complement strand
GGGGGTCTTCCTCTTTTTCTCTGACCCTCCACTTTACCTAGCATGATGTCTATCTCCAGGAACTGATTATCCATGATAATATGCCTGATGTATGAGAGGTGAAAGCTCATCATCCTGACTTCTAAGGCACATTCTGTGTGTACTTATTCCAGCACAGATTTGTTTGTTCTTCTAGCATTTGTGGAACTTTTAATGTTCTTTTCCAATACCATGATTCAAATGCATCAATTCTTCTGTAGACTTCCTTCCTTATTTTCTGTCCAACTTTCACATACATATGAAGCAATTAAAAATACCATGGCTTCGGTCAGAAACACCTTAGACCTCAAACTGACATCTTTGCTCTTGAACGCTTTAAAGAGGTGTTGGCAGCACATTTGCCTAATGCAATACGTTATTTGATTTCTTGACTAATGCTTGATGTTAGTGGATCCAAGCAAAATAAAATATTTGACAACTTGAATCCTTTCTCCATTTATCATTTTTATTTATTGGTCCAGTGGTGAGAATTTTTTTTTTTTTCTTTACATTGAGATGCAACCCTTACTGAAGACAATAATCTTTGAACTTCATCAGTATTTCAAGTCACCTGTGCTTTCAGTAGGCATGGTTGTTTCATCTGCATATAGCAGGTTGTTAATGAGTCTTCCTCTAAGGTAGCGCTGTGAGTTAATGCACTAGACTGCACAGTCAGTTTGAACTGCAAGGTTGGTGGTTCAAGCTCACCAGTCACTCCTTCAAAACCCTCTAGAGGGTCACTATGGGTCGGAACCGACTCGATGGCACTTAACAACAACAAAGTGTCCCCTTGTTCTGTTTGAATGACTGCCTCATGGTCTATGTACAGGTTCCTCATGAGCGCAATTAAGTGTTCCAGAATACTCATTCTCTGCAATGTTGTCCATAGCATGTCATGATCTGCACAGCTGAAAACTGTTAATAAAGGACATGTATTTCTGGTATACTGTGCTTTCAGCCAAGGTTCATGACCTCATCTAAATACAGCTTGAACCTCTAGCCCATTCCATGTCAATGTACTGTTGCTGCTGTTTTTAAATTATGTTTAGCAGAATTTTACTTGCATATGATATTAGGGATATTGTTCTCTGCATTCCACGTTCTGTTGGATCACCTCTCTTTAGAATGAGCACACATATGGATCTCTTCCAATCATTTAGCCAGGTAACTATCTTCCACATTTCTTGGCATAGATAAGTGACCTTTAGTGCTGCAT
>NW_006425855.1:0-1234 GCF_000296735.1 Chrysochloris asiatica | reverse complement strand
CAAGTCCAGGGGACTCTTGGACCCAGAGTCAGTGACATGGCCACAGAGGACTAGAGTGAAGAGTGAAGCATCCAGTTGATAAGAAGAGAGGGCACATGCATAAGTACACCCACACTTGCAGATAGTACCCACTTGACCTGGCTTCAATGGCTGGATGATTATAGCTCAAACAGAAGAAGAAAGAGGGGAAAAAAAGAATAATCTGACATAATTTGATAAACTGACACATACCTATGGAAGCAATAGCTCAAAAGAGTGAACAAATCTTCACAGTGAGGATATTCCCATCCCTTTCACACATGGAGAGGGCAGTGACGGGCAACTTGGACATTGGCTACCCAGAATGGGGTGGCAACAGAGGCAAGAAGTGACTGGCTTACAAGCTTTCAAGAGGGAACCTAGATTTAGAGGGTGTGGAGCAAGGTGAAATCTCCACTGAGTGGTATCCATTCTGCCTAGTCAGGGCTGATAAAAGGAGATGTAGATAGGTCCCTTGTGATACAATAGCAAATAATTGTTATCAGAACTGATTGTAAGGGCTGGGAATGTAAAGGTGGACATTTGGGGGCAAAGAGAGGGGAGTGATTAACCTTACAATCTAGGAACGGAGGTCCCTGGGACCATCAAAGGAGAAACGCACAGAACGGAACTCTACCCAGAGAAGCAGTGATGTCAGGGATGGAGGCAGAGATGATGACATGGGGAGATGGAGTGGCTGGAGACTTTGGACCTGGAGAGAGAGAGGGGCGGTGTGCAGACAACAGGGGAGCAGACTTGCAGGATACACCCTTTGCTTGATTGATGATGCATGGAAAGGATTGTAACCATGACAAGGGAACGATATACAATGGGATCAATGTGAACCTGATGTCCTCCCATGTAAACTATCACATAATTCACTTTATTAAAAAAAAAAAATGGAAACAGACTAAATGCCCATCAATTAAAGAATGGATAAGCACACCTGTGATACATACACACAATGGAATACTATGCTACCTTGAAACACAACAAAAAAGCTGCAAGCCACCACATAACATGGATGAGCCTTGAGGACTTTATGCTGAATGAAATTTTTGTTGTTGTTAAGTGCCGTCGAGTCGGTTCCGACCCATAGCGACCCTGCACAGGATTTCCGAGAGTGTAAATCCTTATGGGAGTAGAAAGCCTCATCTTTCTCCCGCGGAGCGGCTGGTAGTTTCGAACCACTGACCTTAAGGTTCACAGCCCAATT
>NW_006425854.1:0-1225 GCF_000296735.1 Chrysochloris asiatica | reverse complement strand
GACGGCACTTAGCAACAAACCTTAAAGGAGTCCTGGCACAGTGGTTAAGTGCTGGGGTGCTAACTGAAAGGCCACTGGTTCAAACCCATTAGCCAGTCACTCCAGATTATAGCCTTGGAAGCCCTATGAGACAGTTCTACTCTGCCCTACAGGGTTGCTATGAGTCAGAATTAACTTAAAGGCAACAGGTTTGTTTTTATGGGTCTATAATCTTTCATATGTGGCACTACAACAGTACTTAACAACATATAGATCTTTGTCATATGTAGTGTTGTTGTTGTTAAGTGCCGTGGAGTCGGTTCCGACTCACAGTGACCCTGTACAGGGTTTCCAAGGCTGTAATTTACAGGAGCAGAAAGCATATCTTTCTCCCGCGGAACAGCTGGTAGTTTCAAACTGCTGATCTTGAGGTTAGCAGCCCGATTCGTAACCACTAAGCTACTCTGGTAGCATAGTGGTTACGAATCGGGCTGAGAGCCGCAAGCTCAGCAGTTCGAAACTACCAGCTGTTCCGCGGGAAAAAGATGAGGCTTTCTGCTCCCGTAAAGATTTACAGCCTTGGAAACCCTGTACAGGTCACTATGAGTTGGAACCGACTCCATGGCACATAACAACAACAAACTACCAAGCTCCTTGTCATATGTATTCCTAGTAGCTATATCAAGTCATGTAAGTGCAAAATTTAAGAGGAGGGCTAGGGTCACATGCCTGTTTTACCCTATACAAAAATGGAAATTTCATCATTTAAATACTATGTGATAAAGCAGTAATAGGGTGTGTTTTACAACTATATTACACATTTTGATCCATGAAAAACTTCCTATCTATATAATAAAGGATATCATCAATAAACCCCTTCAATCTGTTGTTAACAATTTTCTAGTTTAAGTCAATATTACAAGGACCCACAGACGAATTTTTAAGAAAATCAGTTTGTAAAACAAAAGTCCAAATTGCTGCAATCTTCAAAACATGAGAAAGCAACCCACAGAATGAAAGAAAATATTTGCAAATCATGTATTTGATAAAGGACTTATATCCAGCATATCTAAAGAACTCTTAACACTCAGCAAATAAGAAGAGTTGGCAAGGAAGTAGAGAAAAAAGTTGGCAAGGAAGTAGAGAATTTGGGACTCTGATACATAGTTGTTAAGGATGGAAATGGTACAGCCACTTTAGCAAACAGTTGGGCAGTTCTTTAAAAGGTTAAATACAACGGGACTTC
>NW_006425853.1:0-1211 GCF_000296735.1 Chrysochloris asiatica | reverse complement strand
AAATCTGCTGCACAAGACCTTTTTAAAGTGTTGAAGAGCAAATAGGTCAGCTTGGGGACTAAGGTGCACCTGACCCAAGCCATGGTATTTTCAATAACCTCATATGCTTGCAAAAGCTGGATAGTGAATAAGGAAGACTATAGAAGGATTGATGCCTTTGAGTTATGGTGTTGGAGGAGAATGCTAAAAGTGACATGGGCTTCCAAAAGAACCAATAGATCTCTTTTGGATGAAATGCAGCCAGAGTGCTCCTTCGAGGCCAAGATGGTCAAACTTCTTGTCTCATACTTTGGACATATTTTCAGGAGGGAACAATTGCTGGAGAAGGATATCATGTTTGGTAAGATGGAGGGTCAGAGAAAATGAAGAAGACCCCCAATGAGATGGATTGACCAGGTGGCAGCATCGATGGACTCAAATGTGGCAACAGTAATGAGGTTGGCCCAGGATCGGACATTGCTTCATTCTGCTATGAGTCAGTGCTGACTTGATGGCACCTAACAATAAGAAATGTCTTCCCATTGCCTTCTTGCCTGCATGGTTTCTGCTGAATAGTCAGAGCTTAATCTGATTTGCTTTTGTTTGTAAATAACACTTCTCTTTTCCCTGGCTGCCTTTTTGGGTGCTCTCCTTGTCTTTGAGTTTGGAGAGCTTGTTTATCTGTGTCTTGGTGATTTTCTTTTGGGGTCTATCGTTCCTGGGGTACATTCGGCTTCTTGAGTGTTTATCTCATCTTTCATGTGTTAGGGAAATTTTCTTTCAGAAGCTCTTCAACTATCTCCTCTGTGGACTTTTCTGATTCTTCCTGTTCTAGAATGCCAATAATACTTAACTTGTTCCTCTTCATGTTATCCAGCATGAATCTTAGAGTCTTTTCAGATTTTTTAAATGTTGTGACCAATGGGGCTCTTTCTGTCTGCTGTGGGAAAAGTGGGCTCAATGCTGGACTTTTTGGGGGGTGCACACCCACTCCCCTGAAGGTGTCCAGGCTGGGCAAAGAAGGCACAACCAAATATTTCAGGTAATAGGAGGAAAAAATGTTTACAATCCCTCCACACCTCCTTTTGCAAATCTCACTGCACTATTTTTAACACTGCTTCACTCTGCGGGTTTGGTTGTTGCCCTGTCCTCTGAACTCCGCCCAGGCTGAGTGGCTGCAAAGGGTGTGCCATGTCTCAACAGATTCCTAAATTGCAATATTTTCCTTTGTA
>NW_006425852.1:0-1235 GCF_000296735.1 Chrysochloris asiatica | reverse complement strand
GCGGAGCGGCTGGTAGTTTCGAACCGCTGACCTTAAGGTTCACAGCCCGATTCGTAACCACTACGCTACCAGAGCTCCTTGGTAGACAAGTTTAGGGATCTTAATATGATATAAATATATTATCGAACTTAACTGAAAACACACAAACAGCAGAGGATGGACTAGATGACTAGGATCTCCAGAAACCATTCCTTATCACCAAAAGTGTAAGAAGAAACCCACAGGCTTGAAAAAAATCTTATCAATAATATATCAATGGATAATCTCTAAATGTATGGGAAACTTCAGCACTTCAACTGGAAAAAGACAATATAACATAAAAATGGAATAGGACATGAACAAATACTTCTTCAAAGAAGACATTCATGCAACAAACAAAGAATAATGTGCAAAATTATTCACCATTGTTGGTTGTTGTTATTAAGTGTCATCGAGTCAGTACCAACTCATAGCTACCCTATGCACAACATAAAGAAACAGTGCCTGGTCCTGGGCCAACCTCACAATTGTTGCCATACTTCAGCCCATTGATGCTGCCACTCTGCCAATTCATCTTGCTAGGGGTCTTCCTCTTTTTCTGTGACCCTCCATCTTACCAAACATGATATCCTTCTCCAGTGACTGGTCCCTCCTGACAATATGTCCAAATTATGAGAGATGAAGTTTGGCCATCCTGGCCTCCAAGAAGCACTCTGGTTGCACTTCTTCCAACACAGTTCTGTTGGTTCTTTTGGCAGCCCATGACATTTTCAATATTCTCCTCCAGCACCATAATTCAAAAGCATCAATTCTTCTACGGTCTTCCCTATTCACTGTCCAGCTTTCACATGCATATGAGGTTATTGAAAATTATCATGGCTTGAGTTAGGGGCATCTCAAGCTGGCATCTTTGCTCTTCAACACTTTGAAAAGGTCTTGTGCAGCAGATTTGTTTAATGCAATACTCTGTTTGATTTCTTGACTGTTGCTTCCATGAGTATTGATGGTTGATCCAAGAAGAATACAGTCCTTGACAACTTCAATCTTTTCTCCATTGATAAAAATGTTGTTTATTGATCATAGTGAGGATTTTTGTTTTCTTCACATTGAGATGGAATCCATACCGAAGGCTTTGATCTTCATCAGTAATATTTTAAGTCCTCCTCACTTTTAGCAAGCAAGGTTGTATCATCTGCATATCACAGGTTGTTAATGAGTCTTCCTCCAATCCTGATGCCATGTTTTTCTTCATATAA
>NW_006425851.1:0-1190 GCF_000296735.1 Chrysochloris asiatica | reverse complement strand
CAGCCCATGATACTTTCAATATTCTCCTCCAACACCATAACTCAAACACATCGATAACAAATGACAAATTGAAGAGGAAGGGTTTTGCATTCATCATCAAAAAGAACATATGAAGGTTTCTCATGTGGTACAACACTGTCACCGATAGGATAATATCCATGTGCCTATAGGGAAGACCAGTTAATACCACTATTATTCAAATTTACACACCAACCACTAAAGGTAGCGATGATGAAATAGAAGAATTCTACCAAATTCTTCAATCTGAAATTGATCAAGTGTGCAATCAAGCTATATTGATAATCACTGGTGATTGGAATGCAAAGGTTGGAAATAAGGAGGAAGGATCAGTAGTTTGAAAATATTACCTGTTGGTAGAAATGATGCTGGAGATCACTTGATAGACTTCTGCAAAAGCAATGATTTGTTCATTTCAAATACATTTTTTAAAGGTTTTTATTGTGAATTGAGTGGAAGTTTACAGGACAGATCATCAGTTTTACATTCACCAAATCATAGAGTTTGTGTCATTACAGTGATTATAATCCCATATATGTACCATCAGTTTAACAATATTTCTCTCTATTCATTTCTGCTCTCAAATGCCTTTTTTTAAACAGCATAAGAGATGACTATACACATGGACATAGCCAGATAGAATACACAGAAATCAAATTGACTACATCTGTGGAAAGAAACAATGGAAATGCTCCACATAATCAGCCAAAACAAGGCTAGGGGTAGATTATGGAACAGACCATCAATTGCTCATATGCAAATTCTAACTGAAGCTAAAGAAAATGAATACAAGTCCATGAGACCCAAAATATTATCTTGAATATATCCCACCTGAATTTAGAGATCATCTGAATAAAAAATTTGATACATTAGACACTAAAGACCGAAGACCAGAAGAATTGTGAGATGACATAAAGAACATCTTACAGGAAGAAAGCAAAAAGTCATTAAGAAGACAAGAAAGAAGGAAAAGATAAAAATGAATGTCAGAAGAGACTCTGAAACTTGCTCTCCAGCATAGAGACGCTAAAACAAATGGAAGAAATGAGGAAGTACAAGAGCTGAACAGAAAATTTCAAAGATCAGCTCGAGAAGACAAAGTCATATATCACAATGAACTGTGCAAAGATCTAGAGTTAGAAAAGCAAAGAGAAGATGGTAAGCATTTGTTA
>NW_006425850.1:0-1235 GCF_000296735.1 Chrysochloris asiatica | reverse complement strand
TGACTCCACGGCACATAACAACAACAACAACAGCATCATTAGTAAAATTTTCCTGGAGGTAATTTTTTTTTTTTTTTTTCATTTAAGGTTTTTATTGTGGATTGAGTGAAAGTTTACAGGGCACATCATCAGTTTCACATTCAACAATTCATATAACTTGTTTCATTACGTTGATAATAATCCCTCCCCCCCCCTCCCATACCATCAGTTAAAAGTATTTCTCTCTATCCACTTTAGCTTTTTAAAAAACACACAAACAAAAAAACCCACTCAGGCATATATAATAATTCACATCTCCAAAGGACACATTCTGCAAGTCTGCTCCTGACCACCAGCTCTTAGTCCTTCTCTTATTAGTTGATGAATCTAGAGTCCTCAGCCGCGCCCCGTCTCCATGCCCCCATCTCTGCCTCCATCTCTGGCGCCGCTGCTTCTCTGGACAAGGTCCCGCAACTCATTTGTGCGTTCCTCTCTTGATGGTCCTAGGGTCCTCCGTTTCTGGACTGTAAGATCAACCACTCCCCTTTTTTTTGTTACAAAACTTCGATCTTTACAAGTGTGACAGTCGCGATTGGTCATGATAACAGTTATTCATTATTGAATCTTACGAATCTTATCCCCATCTCCTTTCACCAGACCCATCTAGACAAGATGATAGCTATTCAGTGGGGACTTTTTCTTTCCCCCCACACTCTTAAACTAAGTTTCTTCTTGAAACCTTGTAAGCCAGTCACTTCCTGCCTTTATCGCTCCCTCATTTTAGGTAGCCAATGTCTAAGTTGCCCGTCCCTATCTACCCTGTGCACAGAGCAGATAGCATTGATACTTGATTTGAAGACTCTTTCCCTGTCTGTTGATATTTAGAGTAACTACCGCTCTGAATATAGGTCAGGTTCATCTTGAAGATGTATCTTCTGTCACTATAGCTGTTCCAATCTGCTTGTCCTTTCTAGTGGGAATGTCTCACCTCACAAGGTTGTGGATGGGACTCAGGACTCCATCCAAGGTCCTATACTCTGTAAAGGCTTTGCATGAGGCCTATTTCACTGGGCAAGTTGTAGAACCCCTTTTAAGTATTCCAATCAGTTATAGACTGAAGGCGCGCTTACAAGTTTTCTCTAATCATGCTTCCCAACATTCCTTTCTTTCCCACTCAAGTGTCTATTTTACAATAGTAGGCAAGGGAAACTAATATTCATAAGGCAGTCAAGGATTTTAGTATTATTTACCCTCTT
>NW_006425849.1:0-1178 GCF_000296735.1 Chrysochloris asiatica | reverse complement strand
CAATCAAATAAGATAGTTACAGCATTGGAAACAATTCAAAACCTACAGAAAGAGGTCCAAATGATCAACAGCAAAATATCAGAAATAGAGAACACTCTGAAAGGGCAGAGGAGAAGAATAGATGAGATGGAAGGCAGAACCAGTGAGCTGGAAGACAAATCTCTCAATACCACTAAAATAGAAGAACAAACACAAAAAAGGATAAACAATTCTGAAGAAGGTCTAAGATTCATGTTGGACAACATGAGGAGAAATAACTTAAGAATTATTGGCATTCCAGAACAAGAAGAATCACACAAGTCCACAGAGGAAATAGTTGAAGAACTGATGGAAGAAAATTTCCCTAACACCCTGTAAAGTGAAAAGATAAACATTCAAGAAGCTCTATGAACCCCTGGAAGGATAGACCCCAAAAGAAAATCACCAAGACATATCATGTCAAGCTCTCCAAAATCAAAGATAAGCAGCCAGGGAAAACAGAAGTGACACATACAAAGGCAAGCACGTCAGATTAAGCACGGATCTCTCAGCAGAAACCATGCAAGCAAGAAGGCATTGAGGAGACATATATAAAAAGAAAAAGTTGCCAACCAACGAGGAGACATATATGAAAGAAAACATTGCCAACCAAGAATCCTTTATCCAGCAAAGCTACCAATCAAATATGACAGGCTAATCAAAACATTCCAGGATAAACAGAAGCTAAGGGATTTTCCCAAAGCCAACCCGGTGCTACAAAACATCCTAAAGGGAGTTCTGTAAACTGAGAACCAACAAGAACAGACAACAACTAGAGATTGACATATGTGAGAGCACCTCACTTAATTAAGTCAACAGAAGGAAGAGTTGAGAACAGAACAAATCTATAAGAACAAACTCAGAGAATCTGGGAGGTCAGTATATGATCAAAACAAGTACAATGTAAAAGAAGGTAAACACATAGGATCAGAGATACTGATAGTGAGAAGGTCAGGTAGATTACAGGATAAAATAGACTGCACTAAATGGTGAGAAAAGTTAATTGACTATAAGGCAACACTTCACAACATACCAAGAGAATGAAAATCCAAGAAGAACATGGAAACATTAAAACTATGAGGACACTCACAAGAAAGAACACAAAAATCATGAACTCAACAAAGGAAGACACACAGAACAAAGAAACAGGAACACCACAA
>NW_006425848.1:0-1178 GCF_000296735.1 Chrysochloris asiatica | reverse complement strand
AAAATAATAATAATAATAGTAAGATATAAGAATGTTGTTAGGTACCATCGAGTTGGCTCCACCTTATACTGCGAGCCCATTCACAGCAGGACAAAACACTACCAGGTTCTGCACTATGCTCACAATTGTTGTTATGCTTAATTAAGCCCATTGCTGCTGCCACTATGCCAACCCATCTCGTTGGGGGTCTTCTTTTTTTTTCACTGACCTTCTTTACCAAGCAAGATGTCTTTCTCTTTGGACTGTTCCTTCCTGATCACATGTCCAATGTATGAGAGAGATGAAATTTATGGAGGCTTCTAAGGAGTATTCTGGGTACACAAATACAGGTTTATTTGTTCTTCTGGCAGTCCAAGATACGTTTCATTATCCAACACCATAATTCATATGCGTCAAATTCTTCTGTGGTCTTCCTCATATTACTATCCAATATTCACTTGCAACTGAGGGCTTGAAAACATGATCGCTTAGATCAGACACACCTTTGTCTTCAAACTGATAGCTTTGCTCTTGAGCACTCTAAGGAGGTCGCCTGCAGCAGATTTGCATAATGCAATCCGACATTTGATTACTTGACTGCTGCTCCCATGAGTGTTGATAGTGGATACAAACTAAATGAAGGACAACTTCAGCCTTCTTTCCATCAATTCCTGAGACCTTTTTTTGTTGAATGCCTTCAGTGCAGCTTGGACTTCTTCCTTCAGTATCATTGGATCTTGATCATATGCTGCAGCTTGAAATGGAACACTTCTTTTTGGTACAGTGACTGTGTATATTCCTGCTATCTTTTGATGCTTCCTGCATCCTTCAATATTTTGCCCATAGAATCCTTCACTATTTTAAGTTCAGGCTTAAATATTTTCTTCAGTTTTTTCAGCCTGAGAAATGCTGAGCATGTTTTTTGCTTTTTAGTTTTCTAACTCCAGGTTACACACATTTCACTATAATAATACTTGACTATATCTTCTCATAGGCGCTTTCATAACGTAGTGGGTATGAGTCAGCCTGCTAACTTCAAGGTCAGAAGTTCAAACCTACCAGTTGTTCCAAGGGAGAAAGATGAGGCTTTTTGCTCCCGTAAAGATTTAAACTGGAACCGACTCCATGGCATATAACCAACCAACCAATCATATCTTCTCAAGTCTTTGAAAGTTTTTGTTCAAGTTCTTTGACTTTCT
>NW_006425847.1:0-1235 GCF_000296735.1 Chrysochloris asiatica | reverse complement strand
TCTGTATATGGACATTTTGGACTTGTCTGCCATGTAGCTAGCTCTCTGTGCATTGATATGTTAAACTGATCTATCCTGTAGGTAGCTTTCTGTATATGAACATATTGGAGTTGTCTGCCATGGAGTTAGCTCTCAGTATATGGACATCTTGTACTCATCTTTCATGGAGCTAGCTCTTTGTTCATGGATATGTTGCACTACTCTGCCATGTAGCTAGCTCTCTGTATGTGGACACGTTTGACTCATCTGCCATGTAGCTAGAACTCTGTGTATGGAAATGTTGCAATACTCTGCCATGTAGCTAGCTCTCTGTATATGGACATTTTGGACTCGTCTGCCATATAGCTAGCTCTCTGTGTATGGATATGTTGGAATGATCTTAACGGTAGGTAACTCTCTGTAGATGAACATTTCGGACTTATCTGCCATGTAGCTTGCTCTCTGTATAAGGACATATTTGATTCAACAACCATGTATCCAGTTCTCTTTGTATGAACATGGTGGACTCCTCTGCCTTGTAGCTAGTCCACTATATATACACATGTTGGACTCATCTGCCATGTAGCTAACTCTCAGTATTTAGACATGTTGGATTCATCTCCATATGGACATGTTGGACTATTCTGCATTTAGCTGGCTCTTAGTGCATGGACATATTGGACTCATCTGCAATGTAGCTAGAACTCTGTATATGGAAAAGTTGTTCTACTCTGCCATGTAGCTAGAGATGTGTATATGGACATTTGGACTCGTCTGCCATGTAGCTAACTCTCTGTGCATGGATATGTTGGACTGATCTGCAATGTAGGTAGCTCTCTGTATATGAACATATTGGACTTGTCTGCCATGTAGCTTGCTTTCTGTATATGGACATTGTGGATTCATCTACTATGGAGCTAGCTCTCTGTGCATGGATATGTTGAACTACTCTGCCATGTAGCTAGCTCTCTATATATGGACACGTTGGACTCATCTGCCATGTAGCTAGAACTCTGTATATGGAAATGTTGCACTACTCTTCCATGTAGCTAGCTCCCTGTATATGTACCTTTTGGACTTGTCTGCCATGTAGTTAGCTCTCTGTGCATGTATATGTTGGACTGATCTGCCATGTAGCTAGCTCTCTGTATATTGACATATTGGACCTGTCTGCCATAGCTCTAAGCATATGGACATGTTGAAATTATCAGCCATATAGCCAGCTCTCTCTGTATGAACATGTTGGACTCATATGC
>NW_006425846.1:0-1235 GCF_000296735.1 Chrysochloris asiatica | reverse complement strand
CACTGAGTGGTTTCCAATCTGTGTGGATGGAAGGAGATAGTGAAAGGAGAAGGGGATAGGACTCTTGTGGTTCAATCGGGAATGATTGTTATCAGGACTGATTGTGAGTGTTGCAAATGCAAAGGTAGGCATTTTGTAACAAAAGAAGGGGAGTGGTTGATCTTGCAGTCCAGCAACGGAGGACCCTGGGTCCATCAAAGGAGAAGATCAGAGTGCGGGACCCTATCCAGAGAAGCAGCGATAGCAGAGATGAAGACGTGGAGAGATGGAGTGGCTGGGCACTGTGGACTCAAGGAGGGAGAGGGGCTGTGTTTTGATGGCCAGGGGCAGCCTTGTGGGCTGTACCCTTTGGCTGTTTGATGATGCATGCAGGGAATTGTAATCATTGCAGTGAAATGAAATAAGATAGGATGAATGTAAAGCTAATGTTCTCCCATGTGAACTATCATAATAAAAGTTTGAAAATAAAGAACGTAAGAAAGAAAGGTGAAAGTGGCACAAAGAAGGAAACAACATAAATGCATATCAACAAATTAATAGATAAACAAAATGTGGTACATACATACAGTAGAATACTACTCAGCCTTAAAGTAAATTAAGTCCTGATACATGCTACAAATATGGGTGAAACGTGAAAATATTATACTAAGCAAAATAAGTTCATCACTAAAGTACAAATATTGTTAGGTCTCATTTATTTTATAGATGATAAGATAGAGACCAACGGTTGCTAGCATTTATTAGAGGCAGGGAGAGGAAGTGAATATCACTCATTGGAAAGTAATGAATTATTTTTCTGTGGTGGTGGGAAAATTGGTATCAACTAAGGGAAATGATTACACAATCATACTAATGTAGATGCTCCCATTAAGCTGTCTTGTTACTGTTTAGTGCTATCTAGTCAGTTCTGATTCATACTGACCCTGTGTAGTATTTCCAAGAGCAGTTGGTGGGTTTGACCCAGTGCCCAACAAGGACTACATTAAGCTGTACACCAGGAAAGAAAAACTGGGGGTGGGGGAGGGGCAAAATGGAAAATGAAGTGTTTTATATAATTGTACAGCAGCAACTAAAACAAAAATGAATAAGGCTGCCCCTGTTGATACTACTTAGGTACAATAAACACTTCATGGGATTAAAAAAAAAGAAAAGGTATTTGCAATGAATAAGTCATTGGTCTTGCAAAATGCTATCATGCAATCTCCAGCATTGTTTCTATCACCAAGCCTTATTTT
>NW_006425845.1:0-1235 GCF_000296735.1 Chrysochloris asiatica | reverse complement strand
GGTTCTTTTTCTCAGTCCTTTATAATAATGGTCTTATGCAGTATTTCTCCTTTTGTGACTGACTAATTTCACTCAGCATAATGTCCTCAAGGTTCATCCACGTTATGCAATGGCTTGCAGCTTCCTTGTTGTTCTTCAAGGTAGCATAATATTCCATCGTGTGTATATACCACAGTTTGTTTATCCATTCTTCAATTGATGGGCATTTGGGTTGTCTCCATTTTTTTGTTATTGTAAATAGTGCTGCTATGAACATTGATATGCATATATCTACTCATGTTATGGGTCGTATTTCTTGTGGGTAAATACCAAGTAGAGGAATTGCTGGATCATACGGTATTTCTATTTCCAGCCTTCTGAGGAAGCGTCATATTGCTTTCCAGAAGGGTTGGACCATTTTGCAGTCCCACCAACAATGTAGGAGGGTCCCAGTCTTTCTGCATCCTCACCAGCATTTGTTGTCCTCTGCTTTTTTTTTTTTTTTTTTTTAATCTTTGCTGTTATTGTTGGTGTAAGATGACATCTCATTGTTGTTTTGATGTGCATTTCTCTGGTGGTTAGTGATTGTGAACATTTCTTCATGTGTTTGTTGGCTGCCCAGATCTCCTCCTTGGTGAAGTGTCTGTTCATGTCCTGTACCCAATTTTTAATTGGGTTGTCTTTTTCTTGTAGAGGTGTTGTAGTTTTCTATATATTTTAGAAATGAGTCCCTTATCTGATGTGTCATTGTAAAAGATTTTGTGATTGTGTCATTGCAAAAATTTCCAGCTCCCCTCAAGGTATTCCAGTCAGTTAGAGGCTGAAGTCTTTTGACGCACATAAGTTTTTAATTTTTAATATGTCCCACTCATCTATTTTTATCCACTTTCGTTTGTGTACTTTTAAAAATGTTTGGTAGTCTGTATATGCCCTGAATTAGTGCCCTCACATTTGTCCCTATTTTTTCATTAATGACCTTCATAATTTTGGGATTCACATTTAGATCTTTAATCCATGCTGAGTTCGTTTTTGTATAGGGCATGAGGTAAAGGTCTTGTTTCATTCTTTTACATATTGCTTTCCGGTTCTGCCAGCACCATTTCTTAAAGAGACTATCTCCTCCTCATAAAATATGCCTAGGCACTTTGTCAAAAATCATTTGGCTGTATGTGGATGGGTTAATTTCTGGATTCTCGATTCTGTTCCATTGATCAATGTATCTTTCATTGTACCAGTACCAGGCTGTTTTGACCACT
>NW_006425844.1:0-1235 GCF_000296735.1 Chrysochloris asiatica | reverse complement strand
TTGATTGTTCAACTTTCACAAATATATAAGGTAATTGACAATACCATGACTTGGGTCAGGCATGCCTTAGTCCTCAAAATGACATCTCTCCTCTTAAACACTGTTAAGAGGTTTTGTGTAGCAGATTGATTTCTTGACTGCTGCTTCCATGTGGATTGATTGTGGATCCAAGCAAATTGAGGTGTTTGATAACTTCCATCTTCTTTCCATTTATTACGTTATTTGTTAGTACAGTTGTGAGGATTTTGTTTTCTTTATGTTAAGGTGCAATCCATACTGAAGACTGTAATCTTTCATAAGTATTTTAAGTCTACTTTGCTTTCAGCAAGTTAGGTTGTATCATCTGCATATCACAGATTGTTAATAATGACTCTTCCTCTAATCCAAATGCCATGTTTTTCTTCATCTGATCCAATTTCACAGATTATTTGCTCATGGTGAAATGATATAACCCTGATGCACACCGTGCCTAATTTAGTCATTCTACTGACTTTAATGTGCACATCTCTGGTGACCAATGATGCTCAACACCATTTTATGTGCTTTTTGACCACTTTTTTAAAAAAAAATGGTCACTTGGCTTTTGTAAAGTGTCCACGCAAATCTTTGCCCATTATTAAAACTAGATCTTCCTATTATTGAGCTATAAGAGGTCTTTATAAATTCTGAACAAAAATCCTTGTCATAAATATGTATGGGAAATATTTTATCCCGGTGGCTTGCCTTTTCACTTTTAAACACTATGTTTTGAATAGCAGAAGTTTTCATTTCATTGAAATACTATTCAGAGATATAGCTTCTGCCACATCAGATGGCATTGGTTCATTTCTGGGGCGTCTATTTTGCTCTGTTGAAGATCAGGCTTGTTACTATAGTTGTTGCTAAGTGCCATCGAGTCGGGTCCAACTCATAGTGACCCTATGCACAATAGAATGAAACACTGACCGGTTCTGCACCATCCTCACAATTAGCATGCTTGTGTCCATTGTTGCTGCTACTGTACAAATCCATGTCCTTGGTGGTTTTCTCTATTGCTTTACCAAGTATTATGTCCTTCACTAGGGGCTTGTCTCTCCTGACAATATGTCCAAAGTAAGAGAAATGAAGTCTTGCCATTCGGGCTTCTAAGGAACATTCTGGCTGTACTTCTTCCAACACAGATTTGTTTGTTCTTTTAACAGTCCGGCGCTGCCTTTAACATACTTCTCCAACACCATAACTCAAATGCAATTCTT
>NW_006425843.1:0-1204 GCF_000296735.1 Chrysochloris asiatica | reverse complement strand
CAATCCAGCACCACATCAAAAAAATAATACATCATGACCAAGTGGGTTTCATAAAAGGGATGCAAGGATGGTTCGACATTAGAAAAACAATCAATGTAATCCACCATGTAAATACAAAAAAGGAAAATAACCACATGATCATATCAATTGATGCAGAAATGGCATTTGACAAAATCCAACATCCATTCCTGATAAAGCTGCTCAACAATGTAGGAATTGAAGGGAAATTCCTCAACATAATCAAGAACATATGTACAAAACAAACAGCGTACATCACTCTCAATGGAGAGAAATTTAAAGCCTTCCCTCTGTGAACAGGAACCAGATAAGTATGCCCTTTGTCACCAGTCCTATTAGATATTGTTTTGGAAGTCTAAGCCAGAGCAATATGGCAAGATAGGGAAATTAAAGGCATCCAAATTGACAAAGAGGAAAGAAAATTCTCTCTATTTGCAGACGATATGATCCTATACATAGAAACCCCCAAAGACTCAGTAAAAAAATTACTAGACATCATTGGAAGATTCATCAATGTGGCAGGGTATAAGATCAACATATAAAAATCAGTTGGATTCCTCTATAGTAACAATGACAGCAGTGAAAAGGACATTAGAAAAGCATTTACAATAGCCACCCAGAGGGTGAAATATCTGGGAATAAATGTAACCAGAGAAACAAAGGATCTATCCAAAAAGAATTACAAAACACTACTACAAGAAACCAAAAGAGACTTACAAAAGTGGAAGAACATACCATGTTACTGGATAGGAAGACTCAACATAATGAAAATGTCAATACTACCCAAAGCAATTTACACATATAATGCAATCCCAAACCAGATTCCAGCAACATTCTTCAAAGAGACAATTACAAACTTTATATGGCAAGGAAAGAGACCCAGGTTAAGCAAAGCACTGCTTAAGAAGAAGAACAAGGTTGGAAGCCTCTCATTTCCCGATTTCAATTTCTACTACATGGCTACAGTGGTCAAAACAGCCTGGTACTGGTACAATGAAAGATACATTGATCAATGGAACAGAACTGAGAATTCAGAAACGAACCCATCCACATACAGCCAACTGATTTTCGACAAAGTGCTTAGGTATAGTATTGCATGGGGAGGAGATAGTCCCTTTAACAGATGGTGCTGGCAGAACTGGAAATCAATACACAAAAGATTGAATGAAACAAGACCTTTACCTCA
>NW_006425842.1:0-1194 GCF_000296735.1 Chrysochloris asiatica | reverse complement strand
CCTCTGTTGGTCTGTTTCTAATTGTTGTAGATGCTGTGTTAATGTGTTAATTTTGGTTCTTTCTTCTTTTTGATGTGTGCGTTTATTGCAAAAAAATTATCCTCTCAGCACCACTTTTGCAGTGTTCCAAAGATTTTTGTATGTTGTGTTTTCGTTCTCATTTATTTCTAGAAACTTTGTGAATTCATGTTTAATATCTTCTACTACCCAGTTGTCATTCAGTGTCCATGTATTTGACTTGATTTCCTTGGTCCTCCTATTGTTTATTTCTGATTTGATAGCACTGTGGTCTGTCTGAGAAGATGCTTTGTAGTATTTTGATATTTGTAAATTTATGGAGATTTGCTTTGTGTCCTAAAACATGGTCTATTCTGGAGGATGTTCCATGTGCATTGGAAAAGAATGAATATTGCACTGTTGTTGGGTTGAATGCTCTGTATACATCTATGAAGTCCAGTTGGCTTATTGTGTTGTTTAGTTCTTCTGTGTCTTTGACAAGTTTCTTTCTGGTTGTTTCTATCCATTATTGAAAGCGGTGTATTAAAATCACTCACTATTGTTGTAGATTCATCTATGTTTTTCTTCAAATCTATTAGAGTTTGTTTTATATATTTTGGACCCCTTCATTGGGAACATAGATATTTATTATGGTTATGTCATTTTGTTCAATTGTCCCTTTAATCATGACATAATGTCCATCTTTATCTATTATGCTGATTTTTGTCTTAAAGTTAATTTTATCAGAGATTAGTGCAGCCACTCCTGTTCATTTTTTTTTTTATTACAATTAGCTTGGTATATGTTTTTCTATCCTTTGACTTTTAATCTGTTTTTGTATCTGTGTGAGATGTGGCTCTTGCAAACAGCATATTGAAGGATCTTGATTTCTTATCCATTCTGCCACCCTCTATCTCTTAACAGGTGCATTTAATCTGTTTACATTCAGTGTAATTATCTATTGTTGTTGTTGTTAAGTGCCGTTGAGTCAGTTCTGACCCATAGCGACCCTGTATAGGGTTTCGAAGGAGCGACTGGTAGGTATTGATTAATTGCTGCTATTATGTTTGTTTTTTTGTGATGTTGCTGCTTTCTTTGTTCTGTGTGTCGTCTTTTGTTGAGTTCATGCTTTTTGTGTTCTTTCTTATGAGTTCCCTCATAGTTTTAATGTTTTCGTGTTCTTCTTGGGTTTTCATT
>NW_006425841.1:0-1201 GCF_000296735.1 Chrysochloris asiatica | reverse complement strand
GCTACAAAGGCAAGAAGTGACGGGCTTCCAAGCTTCCAAGAGGGAACCTAGATCCAGAGGGTGCGGAGGAAGGTACAATCTCTGCTGAGTAGTATCTGATCTGTCTTGGCGGGGCTAATGAAAGGAGATGGGCATAGGACTTGTTGGTACAATAGTGAAAATTTGCTATCAGGACTGAATGTAAGGGTGGGAAATGTAAAGGTAGAAGTTTTGTAGCAAAAGGAGGGGAGTGGTTGACATTGCAGCCCAAGAGTGGAGGTCCCTGGGACCGTCAAGGGAAAAGAGTGGAGTACGGGACCGTATCTAGAGAAACAGTAACACCAGAGATGGAGACAGAGATGATAATGTGGAGAGATGGAGCGGCTGGGGACTCTAGACCCAGAGAGGGAGAGGAGCTGTGTGCTGACAGCTGGGGGGCAGGTTTGAGGGGTATACCCTTTGACTGTTTGATGATTCATGAAGGGGATTATAATCATGGCAATGAAATAATATACGGTAGGATGAATGTAAAGCTAATGTTCTCCCATATAAACTATGACATAATTCACAATGAAAACTTAAAAATAAAAAAATAAATTGATTATAAACGTATATGGGTAGGATAAGTACTAAACTGCTAACCACAAGGTCGACGGGTCAAACCCACCAGCCACTCTTTGGAAATTGTGTATAGGGTCACTATGAGTCAGAACTGATGTGATGGCACTTAGCAACAACAATAAATGTATAGTTGTAGTTCCAGACTGCCAACTCAATCCCATTGACCACATGCTCATTGTTATGCCAATATTACACTATCTTGATTGATTTTGTAGTAAGTTTTGAAATCAAAGTATGAGTTCTCCACCTTTGATCTTTTTAAAAGATAATATTGTCTAATGCATTTCCATATCAATTTTAGGATTAGCTCATTCATTTCTGCACAAAACCTATCTGGATTTTTGTAGAGATTGTGTTGAATTTGTAAATCAATTTTGGGGGCCTTGTCATCTTAACAATAGTAACTCTTCCAGTTCATGAATACAGAATACGTCTCCCTTTATTTGTTGTTGTTGTGCCATCCAGTCAGTCTGACTCATAGTGACCCTCTATAGGGTTTCCAAGGAGCAACTGGTGGATTTGAACTGCTGACCTCATGGTTAGATGTCAGTGCTGATCCTAAGGAGTCACACCAGTCTTCATTATTATTATTATTTTTTCA
>NW_006425840.1:0-1209 GCF_000296735.1 Chrysochloris asiatica | reverse complement strand
ACGTGGTATTGCTATGAATTGGAATGAACTCAACAAAACTTAACAACAAAAGACACATGTGTATTCAACAGACCACAAATGGTTTAGAGTCTAACAATTTGAGTGGTGGTGGTGGTTATCTGCTATCAAGTTGGTTCCAGCTCATAGACTATACATCTTTATGGGAGCAGAAAGCTCATCTTTCTCCTGTGGAGGACTAGAGACCTTGTGGTTAGCAGTCCAGCTCACAATCCACTACATTACAAGGGCTCCTTAAGAGTTTGGGTAATGGTTGTAAAAAGTGAATTCTCTGTATTACACTGTGCAGCTCTAGTCACTTTGTGCTTTCATCCTTTATCTTAAGATAACAAGGGGAAAATGGAAAAAAATACCCAAAGCTAGTCAAGTATTCCCTACACAACACTAGACTAACCAAGTCAGAAGAAGCTCTATTATAGAGTCCTCACCCATTGTCTTCTTCCTAAAAGGACTTTAGGAAGATTAATAAGAACTGAAAAAAATGTAAAAGTATCTTATGTATAGACAAATAATATAAATTATGAAATGAATCAGAGAATATGTGCTAGGATGATTCTCATGCATCATCTGTTGACTTTTTCAGAAGCCCAAAGGATTTAATCTCTTCTTCCAAAATTAAATATGATAAAGGCAAATCATAAATTGCTGTTCAGTTCTTTGGTCCATTTCACAGTTTAATGCTTATGCCACCTTACTCTTATTTCCTTTCTCCTAAATTGTTCTTCAAAGGTACAGCAGAAATTTTCCTTGAGATGATATGTAAATTTACTTAATGAAATACTAATCATACTGTAAATATATGAGATGAAGTTTATAATGATATTGAAGAATTCTATCCACTTCTTCCACCACTTGTCTGTCAGTTTGTCGTACTGTGGTGGCTTTGTGTGTTGCTATGATTCTGGAAGTTATGCTGTGGGTATTTAAAACACCAGCGGAGTCACCCATGGAGGACAGGTTTCAGATGAGCTTCCAGATGAAGAAAGACTAGGAAGAAACTACTTCAGAATATTTAGTCACTGAAAACCTTATGAAGAGCTGTGAAGCACTGTTAGCTATAGTGCTGGAACATGAGCCCCTCAGGTTGGAAGGAACTCAAAATGCAACTGTGGAAAAGCTTTTTCCTCAAAGTAGAGTTGACCATTATTACACAAATGGAGTAAAGTCCTCGGGATTTTCATTTGCTGATGG
>NW_006425839.1:0-1236 GCF_000296735.1 Chrysochloris asiatica | reverse complement strand
TTAATCATTTCTGCCTTAAAGTTTATTTTATCAGAGATTAGTATTGCCACTCCTGCTTGGTATTTTTTGCAATTAGCAGTCAGATAGGCAAAGAAAACAAACTACTTTCACTTTCTAGGTATATGCAGATACATTATTTAAGTCATGTGGTATCAAATCTGCAAGTTTAGAAGATCTGTGGGAATATCTGAGTTTAAATCCAGCTAACTCCCTGAAAATATCTCTGCAACTTTGTCTTCCCATGTTATTAATGAAGTATGGCAAGAAGAAACAATTGGGTGTCTACTGCAACTTGTAGACCTTTCGATTCTTGACTCCTTACTCAAAGAGCAGCAAGAGGTTGTATATAAAGTTCCACAACCTAAGAGGCAGCCTGACTTGATCTACAACAGTAGCTATCTGGATTGAGGGATTCTCAAGGCTTATAGTGACTCTCAGGAAGATGAGTTGCTCTCTCCGGCAATTGATGGCTTGGAATACCTTCTAGACCAGATGGTGGTGGACATAAGCAGAAACTTTCCTGAGCACCCAGACAGGACAGATGTAGTGAAAGAACTTCTGTGTGGCACCATTGGTAGTTATTACAGTAGTGGGGAGCCTCTGTTAAATCACTTATCTGATGTTCATAATGGAATTGCAGAACTCTTAGTAAATGGGAAGGCTGAAATAGCATTAGATGCTACTCAGCTCTTTCTAAAGCTTTTGGATTCCCAAAATAGAGAAGAATTTCGAAGACTGCTGTATTTCATGCTGTTACAGCACACCCTTCAGAGTTTAAATCACAGAAAGAAAGTGACAACAGAATGGTTGTGACAAGGATATTCTCAAAAGCAATTGTCGACAGTAAAAATTTATCCAAAGACAAAACTGATCTTCTAGGGCTCTTTCTAATGGATCGTCCAAAAGATGTTTTCAAGATTCCTGGAACTCAACATAAAATTATCAGTGTTGAGCTCATGGCCCTACAAGAGGGAAGAGATCCAAACACCAAAATAGGATATGTTTTTTGCCAGAGAATTTATCAAAGTGACTATCCCAACAGTACACGGAAGACAATCAAAGATGAACTGTTGAATTTACTAAAAACTGTTGATGGGGATTTAACACTGTCTGTCAAAGAGAAGAAAAAATGACTAAGTCACTTATACAAGTGTCTCCCAAACATCTTTATTGAGTATTTTGGAGCCTGAGTTTTAAATGTATATAACCCGTGTATTTCAAGAATAAATTATATAT
>NW_006425838.1:0-1227 GCF_000296735.1 Chrysochloris asiatica | reverse complement strand
ATTTTTCTGTGGTACTGCTTGCTGCTTCATTGTTCTATTTAATTTTCTGTGCTGATTTCATTTTATTTGTGGATTTTCTTTCCATTTTCATTTATGTTGTGTTAATGTTTAGTAAGTCTTTCTGATTTTCCTCTTTTTTATTTTGATGTAAAGGTATATTAGTTTTATTTGAGGTTACCTTCTAGTTTATTGATTATTTCCCCACATTTACAACAGTCTGTTTTATCTTGAAATCTACCTGACTTTCTCACCATTTGGAAGTTCTCTTTCTGCACTATTGTATCTTTTTGTTTTGTAATTGGCTTAATTATAGATTGACATCTTTGGTTCTCTATGTTCAGTCTGGTAATTTTGTTTGATGTTGAATACATCTATATCTGGATTGAGTTTTGAATGATGTTGTCATGTATGTTAATCTCAGGTTGTTGTCTTCTGTTGTTGGTTCTCAGTCCAAAGAACACTCTTTAATGTTTTTTGTAAATTTGGTCTGGCTACTACAAATTCCTTAAATTTCTGTTTATCTGGAGATGTCCTAATTTTGTTGTCATATTTGAGGGACAGCTTTGCTGGGGCATATGATTCTTAATTGGTGATATTTTGTCTTTCAGAGTTCTATGTCATCCCATCGTCTTCTTGTCTGCATGGTTTCTGCTGAGAAATCAGAGCTTAGTTTTATTGGTTCTCCTCTATAAGCAACTTTTCATTTTTCCAGAGCTGATCTTAGGATTCTTTGTTTGTCTTTGGTTTTGGAAAGTTTGCTTATGATATGTCTTGGTGGTTTTCTTTTGGGATCTGACTTGTTTGAGGTTCGCTCAGCTTCTTGTATGCTTATCTTCTCAACTTTCATGATATTAGGGCAGTTTTCTTCCAATAACTCTTCAAAAATTTTCTCTGTGCTTTTTATTGTCATTTCTAGTCTTGAAGTCTGATCACCCATAAATTATTCCTCTTCATGGTGTACCACATAACTCTTAGGCTTTCTTTGGAGTTTTAAAATTCTTCTGATTGTTATTGAAAGATTTATCTTCAAGCTCATTAATTCAGGCTTCCATTGGTTTGAATATACTCCTTTGCCCTTTCAATGTATTGTCCATTTCTGAAATCTTAGAATTAATCTTCTGAGTTTCTAATTGCAGGCTTTATATTATATCAAATTTTACATTTATTTTCACTATCCTTCAAGGCCTTCCACCTTGAAGATGGTGGATCGGGTAGACGTGTACTGAG
>NW_006425837.1:0-1235 GCF_000296735.1 Chrysochloris asiatica | reverse complement strand
TTTAAAATTCCTTGAATCAAACAACGAAAACACAACCTTCAGGACACTACAAAAGCAATGTTCAGAGAGCAGTTTATAGCAATAAATGCACATATACAAAGAGAAGAAGAAAGAACTGAAATCAACACCTTAACCCATCATATAGAACAATTTTTTTTAAAGCAGCAAAGTAAGCCTATAGCTAATCTAATAAAGAAAAGAGCAGAAATCAATGAAACAGAAAAACAATGGAAAGATTCACTAAGACAAGAAATTGGTCCTTTGAAAGATTTAATAAAATCCACAAACCACTGAAAAATCTAACAAAGGAAAAGAGATGCAAATAACTTGAATAAGAAATTAAATGGGTGCTGGAAAAACAAAACTAACTGAAATAAAAAGGATAACAATACAAACTACAAAAAAATTGTACTCCAACAAATTTGAAACTTAGAAGAAATGGACAAATTTCTAGAAACACACAACCTACCTATCCTAACAGAGAGTGGAGTAGAAACTTTGAACAGATCTGTAACAAGTTAAGAAATTGATCAAGTCATTAAACAATTCCCAACAACAACAAAAAAAGTCCAGGCCCAGAGTGCATTACTGGTGAATTCTACCATACATTCAGAGAAGAGCTAAAACCAATTCTACTTAAACTATTCTAGAACATAGAAAAGAATGGAAAAATTCTGAATTCATTTTATGAAGTAATCATTACCCTGGTATAAAAAAATCAGGCAAAGACATCATTAAAAACAGAAAATGATATATCAATATTCCTCAAGAACATGAATACAAAAATTCTCAAAAAATTTAGCCAACAGAATCCAACAACATATATATATCATGACCAAGTGGGATTAGTACCACATATGCAAGGATGGTTCAATGTTAGAAATCTAACTTAATCTACCACATAAACAAAACAAAGGGAAAGAACCACATGATCATATTGACACAGAAAAGACATATGACAAAATCCAAAACCCATTTCTGTTTGTTTTTTTTTTTAAAAGAAAGAAACACTCAACAAAATAGGAATAGAAGGGAAATTACTCAACACAATTAAGGACATATGTGTAAAACCAATGAACGTATTCCCCTTAAGAATGGAAACCAGACAGGAATGTCGTTTATCACAACTGCTATTCAATATTGTGCTGGAAGTCTTAGCCAAAACTGTAAGGCAAGAAAGGGAAATTAAAGACATCCTGGTGTGGCACTATAGAATAAGAACTGGACTATTCAAC
>NW_006425836.1:0-1234 GCF_000296735.1 Chrysochloris asiatica | reverse complement strand
TATATATATATATATATATATATACACACACATACACATGTATGTATATATACAGTGGTTGTGGTTGTGTGTCGTGGAGTCAGTTCCAACTCATAGTGATCCTATATAGGGTTTCTGAGGCTGTAAATCTTTACAGGAGCCTAAAGCCTCATCTTTTTCCTGCAGAAGACTGGTAGTTTTGAACTGCTGACTTTACTGATCTTGAGATTAGCAGTCCAAATTGTAAACACTCTGCTACCAGAACTGACTCACAGCTACCCTGTATAGGGTTTCCAAGTAGTGGCTAGTAGGTTTGAACTGCTGACCTTGCAGTTTAAACTGACCTGTGGTCCAGTGCTTATCCTATAGTGCCACACCAGGACTCTGTATATCAATATCTATTGCTGTTAAGTGTAATCAAGTCAGTTCTAATTCATAGTGACCCTGTATAGGGTTTCTGAGGAGCAGATGGTGGGTTTGAACTGACAACCTTGTGGTTCACACTCTGGTGCTGATATATATATAGTTATTGTTATTGTTAAGTGCCATCGAGTCAGTTCTTGTTAAGTGCCATCGAGTCAGTTCTGACCCATAGCGACCCTGTATAGGGTTTCCAAGGAGCAGCTGACCACCAACCTTGCAGTTCAAACAGCTTTGTAGTCTGTTGCATTTACTCACAATGCCACACCAAGAATATATATATAAAATGAACAGATATTGACAAATATGAATTGGGCAATTATATGGCTTACTATGCCAGGAATGACAAATTCAAGAAGAATGGAGTCCTATTCATCATCAAAAATAGCAATTGAAGTACAAAACTAGGATAATTTCTATATGCCTACAGCAAAGAACAGTTAATATGACTATTATTTAAATTTACACATGAGCCACTAAAGATAATGATGAAGAGATTTAAGGATTCTACCAATCTGCTGCATGAGACCTCTTTAAAGTGTTGAAAAGCAAAGCTGTCAGTTTGAGGACTAAGGTGCACCTTATCCAAGCCATGGTATTTTTAATAACCTCATATACAAGAGAAAGTTGGACAATGAATAAGGAAGACCATAAAAGAATTGATGAATTGAGTTATGGTGTTGGAGGAGAATATTAAAAGTACATGAACTGCCAAAAGAACAAACTAATAGTCCTGGAAGAAGTACAGCCAGAATGTTCCTTGGAAGCCAGGATGACCAGACTTTGTCTCTCATACTTCAGGCATATTATCAGGAGGGACCAGTCCCTGGAGAAG
>NW_006425835.1:0-1236 GCF_000296735.1 Chrysochloris asiatica | reverse complement strand
TGACGATGGTGCAAGACCAGGCAGTGTTTTCATTCTGTTATACACAGGGTTGCTATGAGTAGGAACTGACTTAACAGTACTTAATAACAACAACCCCTGGTGTGGCGCTGTGGGCTAATGCATCAGACTGTAAAGTCGTTTGAACTGCAAGGTCATTGGTTCAAGCTCACCATCCACTCCTTGGAAACCCTAAAAAGGGTCGCTATGGGTCAGAATCGACTCAACAGCACTTAACAACAACAACAATAACAAAAACAAAACATGTAGAACTCTGAGACCTCCTCCTTTAAATAAGTGGAGTGTGTAGTTGAAAAAGCAGATAAAAAAGATAAAGTAATGATTCAGACAAAAATAGCAGCCAGTAACTCAGAAACCAAAGTGAGTATTTCTGGTTCCTAGTTTTTCTACACTCGGTTTGTTTCTATTCAAGAAGTCTGACTGGGTTTTTTTCCCTTGGGTGCTGTGGTGCATTCTTTTTTATTCTTAACAAATTTTAAATAAATTCTTCTTATTTTTGTCTTTGCTAATTTTAACTTGTTACTTTCTATTGAAAGTGAAGCTATATGTTAAAATGAAATTTTGCCTTCTGTTTGTTTCATGTAGACATATCTGTAAACTATTGGTACCACTGTTGAATTTCCTCACACACATGAGGCTATAAAAAAGTTGAAAGAATAGACAGCAAGGGAGAATTAGTGAGATTTCTTTTCATGGATTCCAACCTCTTAATATTTGGGTCTTACTTTCTTACACTAAACCCAGTGAAAGAAACATCAACAGAACTTAGTGATGTATTCATTTAAAAGTGATCTTGGGAACAAACAAGATGGTGGAGAGGGTAGAAGTGTAGTGAGGAGTTCCATCAGCAACAACAAAGAATGCCAGACAGAGCAGGTTCAAGGGACAGTCCCAGAACTCTGAACCACATATAAAGGAATATTTAGAAAGTTTGAAGATTTACATCCAGTGGACCTTATAGCCTAAGCAAGAAATCCAGTGCTTTCTAATCCAAGGTGCTCTGTTGCTCCCAGAGTGGCCATCTTGGGCAAGACTGAGTGAGGGAAGGATCAGAGCAGCGACAGAGCAGGATACCTGACAAAACCATGGAGATAAAGGTGTGGACACTCTTTTTATTTATTTATTTTTTAAATCTGTACATTGGCCTTTCCCTGTCTGTGCACCTCCATTCTCATGATAAGAGGGGGAGCCTGAGCAAGTGGACACCCCACACCCACC
>NW_006425834.1:0-1236 GCF_000296735.1 Chrysochloris asiatica | reverse complement strand
GAACCGACTCGAAGGCACTTAACAACAACAACAACAAAAGTCTGATAGGGTCACTATGAGTCGACTCCAGGGCACATAACAACAACAACAAGCTATCAGAGTTCCTTGTTCTAAGACTAGGAAATTTAAATAATAATACAGCCATTAAGACAATGGGCAAACCATTTTGGCTTCTCTCCCGGGGAGGGAAAATGGGACATGCCACAGAAATTTATATGCGGAACTGGAACTGAACGAGGGGCTATTTGGAGACAAGTATAAAAACCATTTGTGGCAGGCCATGTGATGCATCTGCCCTTGTCTATGGGGCTGGGCATCCGATTTTGCAAAATCGACTAAAGAAGACCTCACTCTTGCTAAAATGAGTACAGAGTGGTTTACTTGAGCATTTGTCAGTATAGACAACATTTCTCACAATGGGCATTTAGGCTGTCTCCATCTTTTTTATGTGTCTCTTGTAGACAACATATTGAAGGATCCTGTTTTCTTTTCCATTCTGATCTCTCTAGAGTGTCTTAGCCTGGGTTCTATAGAGAAGCAAAAACAGTGAAACCTATATGAGTCTATATAAAAGGAAGTTTATTTCAAGGAGCTCTGGTAGCATAGTGGTTATGAGTTGGTCTGCTAATCTCAAGGTCAGCAGTTTGAAACTACCAGATGTTCCATGGAGAAAGATGAGGCTTTCTGCTCCCATAAAGATTTACAGCCCCAGAAACTCTATGCAGGGTTTCTATGAGTCTGGATCAACTCCATAGCACATAACCATCAACCACCATGTCAAGGAAATGGATCACATAGTTGTAGAGGTGGGCAAGTCCCAGGTGTATGCATCAGGTGAACCAAGATCAGCAGGTCAGGCAACAGAGCAGATCACTGGCTCAAGTCCAAAGAATCAGACCCAGCATCCAGAATCAGCAGAAAGGCAAGCAAGTTTGGTTGGAGTGTCCAATATATTGGAAGCAAGCCACAGAAACTTCCTTTCAGTTGATTAGCTGCTCATAGCAGATTGCATCAAAGAAGAAAGAAGTGATTACATTATATTAGATTTTATCAAGGGAGATAACCACATCTCAACTGCCAAACCACTGAGAATCCTGGCCCAGTCAAGTTGATATAAAAACTTAACTATCACAGGGAATAAAAGGATGAAGTCGCTGATTTTCTTTTGTTTCGGAATGACTCCATCTCTATCTTTCCCTTCACCTATAGATACTGTAAGGAGCTCTGGTAGCATTT
>NW_006425833.1:0-1236 GCF_000296735.1 Chrysochloris asiatica | reverse complement strand
CAGCCCCAACTGCCTTCATAAACTGTTTCCAGATTGAGTAACCTGAGCATAGATAACATTGAGGTTGATAGGAATTCCATCTAGGGACAGGGAATCTGCTGTCACATCCACCCCACACCCACTCTCATGAGATTCTAGGTTGGAAGGATCCCCCAAAGTTTTCGCCTCCTGAGTCCAACACCTGCACTGATTTTTAATTTTGGGTTTGGTTTTTTTTTTCTTTCATTGTTTCATTGTTATTGTTTCCTTATTCTTTCTTCTTCTTCTTTTCTTTCCATTCCCTTGAATTTTATCCTTTCTATCTTAGGAGTCCTGGCGTGGCACTGTGGGTTAATGTGCCAGATAGCAAAGCTGTTTGAACTGCAAGGTTGGTGGTTCAAGCTCACCAGCTGCTCCTCAGAAACCCTATACAGGGTCACTATGGGTTGGAACAGACTTGACGGCACTTAACAACAACAACAATTTTAGCTAAGATCTGTGCCCTTCCAAAGAGAGGTGACCCAATGGAATGTGAAAATCATCGGACAATATCTTTGATATCCCATGCAAGTAAAGTTTTACTAGAGGTAATACAGAAATGGCTGCAAACATATATTGACAGTGAACTTCCAGAGCTGGATTCAGAAGAGGACATGGGATGAGGGATATCTTTGCTCATGTCCAATGGATCTTGGCTGATAGCAGAGAATATCAGAAAGATGTTGACCTGTGCTTTATTGACTATGCAGAGGCTTTCGATTGTGTAGATCATGACAGACTATGGACAACATTGCTAAGTATGAGTATTCCAGAACACTTAACTGTGTTCATAAGGAATCTGTACCTGGACCAAAAAGCAGTTGTTCAAACAGAGCATGGTAACACTGAATGGTTTAAAATTTAAAAAGGTGTGCGACAAGGCTATATTTTCTCACCATACGTATTCAACCTGTATGCTGAGCAAATAATCCAAGAACCTGGGTTCTATGAAGAAAAATGTGGCATCAGGATTGGTAGACTCATTAACAATCTGTGATATGCAGATAATACAAACTTGCTTGCTGAAAGTTAAGAGGACTTAAAACATTTACTGATGAAGATCAAAGAGCACAGCTTTTGGTATGGATTACATCTCAATGTAAAGAAAACAAAAATCCTCATCACTGGACCAATAAACAACATTCTTATCAATGGAGAAAAGATTGAAGTTATCAAGGATTTCATTCTTCTTTGATCAACTATCAACATTCATGGAAG
>NW_006425832.1:0-1182 GCF_000296735.1 Chrysochloris asiatica | reverse complement strand
TTGTATCATCTGCATATCGCAGGTTGTTAATGAGTCTTCCTCCAATCCTGATGCCACGTTTTTCTTCATAGAACCCAGATTCTCGGATTATTTGCTTAGCATACAAGTTGAAAAAGTATGGTGAAAGAATACAAGCTTGTCGCATACCTTTTTTAATTTTAAACCATTCAGTTTTCCCATGTTCTGTTCAAACAACTGCTTCTTGGTCCAGCTACAGATTCCTCATTAGAACAATTAAGTGTTTAGGAATACTCATACTTTACAATGTTATCCATAGCTTGTAATGAGCCTTTGCATACTCAATAAAGCACAGGTAAACATCTTTCTGATATTCTCTGCTTTCAGTCAAAATCCATCAAACATCAGCAATGATATCCCTTGTTCCAGGGCCTCTTCTGAATCCAGCTTGAACCTCTGGAAGTTCTCTGTCCATATATGATTGTAACCATTTCTGTACTACCTTTCGCAAAACTTTACTCACATGGGATATCAAAGAGATTGTCCGATGATTTCTGCATTCCATTGGGTCACCTCTCTTTGGGACAAGCACAAATATGTATCTCTTCCAATCAGTTGGCCAGATAGTTGTCTTCCAAATTTCTTGGCAGACATGAGTGAATGCCTCCAGTGCCACCTCACTTTCTTGAAAGATTTCAATTCTTATTCCATCAGTGCCTGGTGCCTTGTTCTTTGTCAATTCCTTCAATGCACCTTGGACTTCCTTCTTCAGTATCATTGGCTTTTAATCATATGCTACCTCTTTAAAGGGTTGAACATCAGCCATTTTCTTTTGGTACAGTGACTCTGTGTATTCCTTCCATCGTCTCTTGATGCTTTCTGCATCATTCAATAATTTGCCCAGAGAATCCTTCAATAACAAAAGTCAAGGCTTGAATTTTTCTTTAGTCCCCCCAGCTTGAGAACTGCTGGGCGTGTTCTTCCATTTTGGTTTTCTGAATCCAGATATTTGCACATTTCATTGTAGTGTTTGACTTTGTCTTCTCAAGCTGACCATTGAAATTTTCTGTTCAGCTCCTGTACTTCTTCATTCCTTCCATTTGCTTTAGCATCTCTACACTGGAGAGCAAGTTTCAGTGTCTCTTCTGACATTCATTTTGACCTTTTCCTTCTTTCTTGTCTTCTTAATGACTTTTTGCTTTCTTTATCTATGATATTCTTGAT
>NW_006425831.1:0-1189 GCF_000296735.1 Chrysochloris asiatica | reverse complement strand
TGCTGTCAAGTCAATTCTGAACCATAGCGACCCTATATCAGGTTTTTGTTTTTTTTTTTTCATTTTCTTCAGTTTCAGTTTGAATTTTCATATGAGCATATGATTAGCTTTGCCTAATACCATGTGTCATTTAATTTAAGGCTTCCATGATATTTATCATTGATCTAAGCAATATGAAGTCTTTTAACAATTTCAATCTTCTCTTGACTTACATGGACATTGTTTATTGTTCCAGTTGTGATGATTTTTTTTCTCTTTACATTGAGGTGCAACCTATACCAGAGGCTGTGGTGTTTGATCTTCCTCAGTAAGTGTTTTAAGTCTTCTTCACTTTTAGAAATCAAGGTTGTATCATCTGCATATCACAGGCTATTAGTGAGTCTTCCTCTAATCCTGATGCCATGTTTTTCCTCATATAACCCACCTCTCAGGAATAGTTGTTCAGCATACAGCCTAAGAATGATGAAACACTACAACCCTGGCACACACATCTGCTAATTTTAAACCATTCGGTGTTCCTTGTTCTGTTTGAACAACTGCCTCTTGGTCCATGTACAATTTCCTCATGTGTACAGTTATGTGTTCTGGAATACTCATACTTCACAATGTTGTCCATAGCTTGTCATGATCCACACAGTCGAAAGCCTTTGCATAGTCAATAAAACACAATTAAACATCTTTCTGGTATACTCTGCTTTCAGCCAAGATCCATTTGATGCTAGCACTAATATTCGTCATACCATGTACTCATCTGAACCCGGTTTGAACCTTTGGCAGTTCTCTGTCAATGTACATTTGTAGCTATTTTTGGATTATCTCTCTGGTAGCATAGTGGTTACGAAAAGGGCTGCAAAACACAAGGTCAGCAGTTCGAAACTACCACTGCTCTGGGGAAGAAAGATGAGGCTTTCTGCTCCCATAAAGATTTACAGCCTCGGAAACCCTGTATAGGGTCGCTGTGGATCGGAACAGACTCGACGGCACTTCACAACAGCATAGCATAATTTTACTTTCATGAGACATTAATGATAGTGCCTGATGACTTCTGCATTCAATTGAGTTACCTGTTTTTGGAATGATCTCAAATATAAATCCCTTTTAGTCAGTTGGCCAGGTAGTTGTCTTCCAAATTTCTTGGCATAGATGAATGAGTGCCTCCAGCATGTCATCAGTTTGTTGAAGCATTTCT
>NW_006425830.1:0-1236 GCF_000296735.1 Chrysochloris asiatica | reverse complement strand
TGTTGGAGGAGAATATTGAAAGTGCCATGGGCTGCCAAAAGAACCAACAGATCTGTGTTGGAAGAAGTGAAGCCAGAGTGCTCCTTAGAGGCCAGGATGGCCAAACTTTGTCTCTCATACTTCAGACATATTGTCAATAGGGACCAGTCACTGGAAAAGGATATCATGCTTGGTAAGGTGGAGGGGCAGAGAGAAAGAGGAAGACCCCCAGCTAGATGGATTGGCAAAGTGGCAACATCAATGGGCTCAGCATGGCAACAATTGTGAGGTTGGCCCAGAACCAGGCAGTGTTTCGTTCTCTTGCTGGTGACCACATTGGTCTACCAATAAGGGAAAGTGGGGGGGTGGGGAACAGCAAAAAAGTCGTGAGCTAAGTCTGCCCACATTCAATAGACTTCTGCCAAACTTGTATAACGAGACCTGGCCAGCAGTGTAACAAGACCTGGGGACTCCTAGGCCCAGGGACAGTGACATGGCCACAGAGGACTAGAGCAGAGAATGGAGCGTCCAGCTGATATTAAGTGAGGGGAGATGCACAGGAGCACCCATGCTTGCAGACAGTACCCACTTGACCTGGCTTTAATGGCTAGAAGAGGAAAACAAGAGTAATCCACTACAATTTGATCAACTTGGCCTATACTGTTGGATGTAGTAGCTCAAAAGAGGGAACAAATCTTTACAGCGAGGATCATTCCCATCTCCTCGGTACACAGGGTTGACAGGGATGGGCAACTTAGACATTGGCTACCTAAAATGGCGGGGCAGAGTGGCTACAAAGGCAAGAAATGACCGTTTTACAAGCTTTCAAGAGGGAGCCTAGTTTCAGAGGGTGTGGGGGAAGGTAGAATCTCCACTGAGTGGTTTCCAACCTGTCTGGATAGGGCTGATGAAAGGAGATGGGGATAAGACTCTTGTGGTTCAATAGTGAATAATTGCTATCAGGACTGACTGTGAGTGTTGCAAATGTAAAGGTAGACGTTTTGTAACAAAAGGAGGGGAGTGGTTGATTTTGCAGTTCAAGAGCGGGAGACCCTAGAACCATCAAGGGAGAAGAGCGAGTGCGGGA
Organism: Chrysochloris asiatica; assembly: GCF_000296735.1. Lineage (NCBI taxonomy): Eukaryota > Metazoa > Chordata > Mammalia > Afrosoricida > Chrysochloridae > Chrysochloris > Chrysochloris asiatica. The sequence continues at coordinate 170 of NW_006425830.1, read as the reverse complement.
TCCTATCCAGAGAAGCAGTGCCGCCAGTGATGGAGGCAAAGCCGATGATGCAGAGAGATGACATGGCTGGGGACTCTGGGAGGGAGAGGGGCTGTGTGCTGATGGCTGGGGAGCAGGCTTGCGGTGTGTACCCTTTGGTTGTTCGAATGGTTATATATATATATATATAT
>NW_006425829.1:0-1223 GCF_000296735.1 Chrysochloris asiatica | reverse complement strand
CCCCAGGAATGAAATCCATGCAATCTACCTCCTCACACAGTTCTCTTCCAAATCAAAGCTCCACGCAGTTGCCACTCACTGGGGAAACAAGGTCTCCTATAGGAAACCGCATTGCCAGGTGGGGTGGGAAAGTGAATTTTTCCTTCTATTAATACTTTGTTGTTGTTGTTGTTAAGTGCCTTCAAGTTGTTTCTAACTCATAATGACCTTTAATGTGGGTTCATGAGGAACAGCTGGTGGATTTGACCCCCTGACTCTGCAGTTAGCAGTCCAATGGTTATCCTACAGCACCACACCAGGATTAGTACCTTGTTGTTGCTGTTGTTAAGTGCTGTCCAGTCAGTTCCTAAGCATAACGATCCTGTATAGGGTTTCTGAGGAATGACTGGTGGGTTTGAACTGTTGACCTTGCAGTTAACAGTCCAGTGGTTATCCTACAGTGCCACACCAGGACTAATACCTTAGAGACATGGAATTCCTAATTAAAAAATTATCTAAGCCTGGGAAAGTTGTTTCCAAGATAGTACCAATGAACATAGAACCTGACTTATTGCAACCCCATATGTGTCCGAGTAGAATGGAGTCCCATAGGGTTTTCAATGACTAATTTTCTAAAATTAGATCGCCCCAACTTTCTTCTGAGGAACCTCTTGGTGGACTTGAATTTCCAACTTAATGCAGCTGAGTGCATTAACCAGTTGTACCACCCAAGGACTCTAATTCACAAGATCATGAGCAACCACAAAAGTGACAGGTGTCCACCTGGGTTTCTAGGGCAATGAGATTTTTCCGAATTATATGTTAGGGTCAAACAGGGGTGACTGTGGGAACATGTGGTGCTGCTGGGTGGGGAGGGGAGGCAGGGGGGCCATTTGGCCCAGGAATCATATTTATGGCAGGTTTTCAACTTTTGACATGATCACGTAATGAAGTCATGCATAGAGTTCACAAAGAGTCAGTGATGGGGCAGAATGAAGCTCCTTCTCCACCTTTAAACTTATGCACCATGATTGGATCAGGCTTTTCAGGTACACTCTGAAATTATTAATTTTATAAACTCCATAATTATTATGGAGGTGGTTGTTGTTGTTAAGTGCCGTCGAGTCAATTCCGATTCATGGTGACCCTGTACGGGGTTTCCGAGGCTGTAAATCTTTACAGGAGCAGAAAGCCTCATCTTTCTCCCGTGGAACAGCTGGTAGTTTCGAACTGCTGACCTTGCG
>NW_006425828.1:0-1237 GCF_000296735.1 Chrysochloris asiatica | reverse complement strand
ACAGAAGATACTTTGTGAAAGAAAGACTGACAGGAAAAATCTGAAACAATAATGGCAGTCTGATTGATTACTACAATAAAAAGTAAGCTGTTCACCCAGGAGCCATCAAGGTAAGTGGCCAATACCCCTCAGAGCAAAACTCCCTTCCAAGACTATGATGTAAGGGGAATACATGAGCAGGCAGGTGGTCTGGCTGGTGACCACGTTGCTCACCGATAAGGGGAACAGGAGGAAAAAACAGCAATGAAGTTGCGAACTAAGTCTGAGCACATTCAATGACCCCTATGAACCCTGGTGGGGACCTGTATGGCCAGCAGTATGGCAAGACCCAAGGATTCCTGGGCCAAGAGGCAGTGACATAGCCACAGAGGACTAGAGAGGAGAGTGAAGTGTTCAGCTGATATGAAGTGAGGAGAGATGCACAAGAACATCCACACTTGCAGATAGTACCCACTTGACATGGCTTCCATGTCAGGATGATCAGAACTCTACTAGAAGAAGAAGAAAGAGGGGGAAAATAAGAGTAACCTGCTACAATTTGATGAACTTTACCTATACTTATGGATGTAATCACTCAAAAAAAAGAACAAATCTTTACAGCGAGTATCACTCCCACCCCCTTGGTACACAGGGTTGACAAGGACAAGCAAGTTAGACATTGGCTACCCAAAATGGGGGGAGGGTAACTATAAAGGCAAGAAGTGACTGGTTTTACAAGCTTTCAAGAGGGAGCTTAGTTCCAGATGGGGAGAGGGAAGGCAGAATCTCCTCTGAATGATTTCCAATCTGCTGGGACTGGGCTGGCAAAAGGAAATGGGGATAAGACTCTTGAGGTACAATAGTGAATAATTGCCATCAGGACTGACTGTGAAGGTAGGAAATATAGAGGTAGATGTTTTTTGACAAAAGAAAGGGAATGATTGATTTTGCAACCCAGCATTGGAGGTCCCTGGGACCATCAAGTGAGAAGAGTGGAGAGCAGAACCCTACCCAGAGAAGTAGAGATGCCAGGGATGGAGACAGAGATGATGATGTGGACAGATGGAGATGCTGGGGCCACTGAACTCAGGGAGGGAGAAGGGCTGTGTGCTGATGGCCAGGGGGTGGGCCTGTGGAGTGTACCCTTGTTATTTGATGATGCATGGAAGGGATTATAATGAAACGAAATACAACAGGATGAATGTAAAACTGATATTCTTCCATGTAAACCTCACAATAAAAACTTATAATAATAATT
>NW_006425827.1:0-1186 GCF_000296735.1 Chrysochloris asiatica | reverse complement strand
GTGGTTGGACCATTTTGCAGTCCCACCTACAATGTAGGAGTCCCAATCTCTCCACATCCTTGCCAGTATTTGTTTTCCTCTGCGTTTTTCATCTTCGCTCTTATTGCTGGTGTGAGTTGATATCTCATTGTTGTTTTGATTCGCATCTCTCTAATGGTTAGTGATCCTGAACATTTCGTCATATGTTTGTTGGCTGCCTGGATCTCCTCCTTGGTGAAGTGTCTGTTCATGTCCTGTGCCCATTTTTTAATTGGGTTATTTGTCTTTTTCTTGTAGACATGTTGTACTTTCCTATATATTTTAGAAGTGAGTCCCTTATCTGATGTGTCTTTACAAAAGATTTTTTTTCCCATTCTGTGGGTTCCCTTTTTACTCTTTTGGTGAAGTCTTTTGATGCACATTGTTGTTACGTACCGTAGAGTTGGTTCCGACTCACAGTGACCCTGTACAGGGTTTCCGAGGCTACAAATCTTTACAGGAGCAGAACGCCTCATCTTTCTCCCTCGAAACCACTGGTAGTTTTGAACTGCGACCTTTAGGTTAGCAGCCCAATTCATAACCACTATGCTACATATGTTTTTAATTTTTAGTATGTAAGGGTTCCTCATGAAAACAATTAAGTGTTCTGGGATACTCATTTTTTTCCATGTCATCCATAATTTGTTATAATACACATAGTTGAATGCTTCTGCATAGCCAATAAAGCACAGGTAAACATCTTTCTGGTATTTTCTACCTGGAGCCAAGACCCATCTGACATCCACAATGGTATACCTGCAGGGTTCCAGGACCTCTTCTGAATTTGACTTGAATGCTGTCAATGTACTGCTGCCACTGTTTTTGAATTATTTTTAGCAGAATTTTACTTGCATGTGATATAAATTATGTTCTTTAATTTCTGAATTCTTTTGGATCACTTTTTTTTTCAGAGTATGCATAAATAGGTATCTTTTCCAGTCAGCTGAGCAGGTTATCTGTTCTTCTAAATGTCTTGGCATAGATGAGTGTGTGCCTTTAGTGCTGCATCAGTTTATTGAGACATTTCAATCTGCATGGGTCACATTAATCAGTCAGTGATTTACTGCTGCTTTTCATTCATTTACATTTCCCTGTTTAAAATGTTTATATCTTTACAGCAAGGGTGGGGAACTTCCAGCCTGCAGGCCATATAAGACCCCCAAAATCA
>NW_006425826.1:0-1179 GCF_000296735.1 Chrysochloris asiatica | reverse complement strand
GAAAGGAATGTCTCATCTTTGTCCATGGAACAGCTGGTTGAATTTGTACCTGGTGGTTGGCAGTCCAGTCAGTATCCTCAACAAACAGAAATGTATTCTCTCATAGTTTAGGAGGCTGGAAGTCCAAATGCCGAGTACCAGTTCTCAGGGAAGGCTCTGGGGAAGCGTCCTTGCCTCCTTCCAGCATCCCTGGAGATCTTCATGTGCTTGGCATCCATCTTCTCCTGGATTTAGGAGCTGTACAGTGCAGGGATCCAGGTCCAAAGAGCACCCCCCACCCCCACCCCCACTCCCGGCTCTTCATTCTTGAGCTCTGTTTGCCTGTGTAATCACCTCCGTATCTCAAAAGAAATTGACTCTAAATGGAACCTAATCCTATAGATTGCCTCTGGTCTCATTAACATCAGTGTTGTTTCTGTTGTTAATTTCCGTCAAGTTGGTTCTGACCCATAGTGACTCTGTATAGGGTTTCCGAGGAGTGAGTTGGTGAGCTTGCACCACCGACCTTGAAGTTCCACTGACTTTGTCTAGCACATTAAGCCACAGCACCACACCAGGAAGTGAGGATTTACAACACATGGGATAATTACAGTAGATCAAGTCAGGGAACTGATTGCATTCTATTAGATGTCAGCATGGGGCATAACTACATCTTAACTGTCAAACCAGAGAGTCCCCACCCAGCCAAGTTGATACAAACCCTTAACCACCAACCACCACAGGTCTGATGATGTACTTCTGAAAACGCAGCCAATGAAAACCCTAGATTCTACTCTGACACTCCTGGGTTGAGTGTCAGAGTAGAATCTATGAGTCAAGAGTCAACGTGATGGCAACTTTTTTTTTTTTTAAATCTATCTACAAAAAAAGGTAATAGTTTCCTTGTCTAAAGAAATATCTGGAGTCCTGGTGTGGCGCTGTGGGCTAATGTCAGACTGCAAAGTCATGTGAATTGCAGTATCAGTGGTTCAAGCTCACCAACTGCTCCTTGAAAACCCTATACAGGGTCACTATGGATTGGAATCAACTTGACGGCACTTAACAACAACAACAAAGAAATATTTTAGATATAGTAAGACTACTTGTTGTTGTTGTTATGTGCCGTGGAGTCGGAACCGACTCATAGCGACCCTGTACAGGGTTTCCGAGGGTGTAAATCTTTACGGGAGTAGAAAGCCT
>NW_006425825.1:0-1236 GCF_000296735.1 Chrysochloris asiatica | reverse complement strand
GGAATGAATTGGAAAATACCAGCATTCCAGACTGCAAAAAATAAGTCTGAAGAGGCTTCTCCTGTTTTATATATCATGTGAAGAATTTAGATCTTATATTTGTTAACAAGTTCCCTGGAGGAAAAAAAAAATGTTCTATGCATCTCTTTTGGAAAATAGGACAGTAGTATTTCTCCCTTGCAATAACAGTTATAACAGATGTAAAAAAAAAAAAAATTCTTGACTCTAATATTACTATACAAACGAGCATGCATGCATTTCAAATGTTAGATATTGTTACTACAATCAAATTATTTCACATTGACCTTTTTATCATTCCTCCCTGTCAAACACTAAAAAGTTGAACCATAATGCTTTATATTTGTAATGACCTAGATTATGAAATTTCCCTTCAAACTCATTGCATCAGATAACTTTTTTGAGTCATTGACTTCATTTTATATAGTTTAAAATTATGAAATATTCTGTTGTTATATTCTAATTAATATTGTACATAATGCTTTGAAAAATAGGTCTTTTTGTAGGAAAAAAAATCTGGGATAACTGATTTCTATGGATTTCAAAGCTAAAATATATAATATACTAAACCACCTCCAAGGTGTGCCTGATCAAGCCATGGTATTTTCAATAACCTCATATGCATGTGAAAATTGGACAGTAAATAAAGAAGACCATAGAAGAATTGATGCATTTGAGTTACGGTGTTGGAGAAGAATATTAAAAGTACCATGGACTTCCAAAAGAACCAACAAATCTGTGTTGGAAGAAGTAGAGCCAGAATGTTCCTTGGAGGCCAGGATGGCCAGACTTCATCTCTCATACTTCAGACATATTATCAGGAGGGACCAGTTCCTGGAGAAGGATATCATGTTTGTTAAAGTGGAAAATTAGAGAAAAAGAGGAAGACCTCCAACTAGATGGATTAGTACAGTGGCTTCAACAACGGGCTCAGGTTTAGCAATGATTGTGAGGTTGGTGCAGGACAGGACAGTATTTCGTTCTGTTGTACATAGGGTCGCTATGAGTCAGTGCTGACTTGATGGTCCCTAACAACAACAACAACAAAACCAACTCTAACATTGTTTCTTGATTTTACTTTACATTACAATTTCTACGGACGATTAAATTTTAGTACATATTCAAGGGAAAAAAAAAGGAAAAGAAAAACTAGGGCATGGGCCAGAACCAGAAAGGAGAAAGCTGTGGGAGGCTCTTGCCAGCCAAGAGCTCACTATA
>NW_006425824.1:0-1180 GCF_000296735.1 Chrysochloris asiatica | reverse complement strand
TACATTACTCTCAATGGAGGGAAACTGAAAACCTTCCCTCTGCGAACAGGACCAGACAAGGATGCCCTTTGTCACCACTCCTATTCAATATTGTCTTAGCCAGGACTATATGACAAGATAGAGAAATCAAGGAGATTGGAATTGCAAAGAGGAAGTAAAACTCTATTTGCAGATGATATGATCCTATATATAGAAAATATCAAAGACTCAGTAAAAAAGCTACTAGACCTCATTGGAGGATTCAGCAAAGTGGCAGGACAGGCCTCCTATTGGTCATGCATGTCTCCTCTCAGACAGGTTGATCTGCCATTGGTCTCACAGTCATTTTCAGAAGCTCACAAATACTTCATAACAGCTTTTTACAGTTCTGTAACTTGCATTCTTAAATCACCTTTACATCACTTAACAACAACTTGCATTCCTAGCAGGAGGGCAAGCTGTAGCCCAGGGCCAGACAAAAAGTATCAAACCTGCAAGTTGTTTACTTCCTACCCGGGAAATATCAATCAACTTGAACAGTAGTATCAAATCCTCTGAGGCCAAAAACTAAGGCAAAGGTAACTCACCATGTGTTGGGGGAAAAAAATCTTTGAAATTATTTGTCCAAAGAATCAAAGTAAAAGGACAGCCATTTGAAAATTATCGATAAAAGATATTATTTTACTAGATTCTAATTCTGTGAGACCTAAGGCAAATTCCAGCATGTTTTGTTTTAAAATTAATTTAAAATGTGCTTATACTTCTTTGCTTGTGATTTTACAGAAAAATAATAGGGATGACACTTCTTATCAAATAAAGACATTTTAATTGTCATTCCATAAAAATACAAGTGTGAATTTTTTCTAGTCTTTGAATTTTAGTTTAGGTGGTATATTGTTGTTGTTAAGCGCTATTGATCAGTTCTGACTCATAGTGACTCTGTATACAGTTCCCAAGGAGCAACTGATGAGTTAGAACCACCACCTTACCTTACAGTGCAGTGCTTATCCTACAGCTCTATACCAGGACTCCTTAGACTGTTGATGCTGTTGTTAAGTTGAATCGGTTCCAAATCACAGAGACCAAAAGGCATATCCATTTAAAAACCGTTATAGGTGTTTTTATTCACTTTTCAGTGTTCAATTACTCAATTGAATTTTAGTTTTCATTGTTTTCACTTTGCAAGCTGTTATGTATAGAA
>NW_006425823.1:0-1237 GCF_000296735.1 Chrysochloris asiatica | reverse complement strand
TGTGTGTGTGTGTGTGTGTGTGTGTGTGTGTGTGTATGTGTGTGTATTTGTGTGTGTGTGTGTATTTGTGTGTGCTTGTGTATGTGTGTGTATGTGTGTATTTGTGTGTGTGTATTTGTGTATATGTGTGTGTGCATATGTATGTGTGTATGTGTATGTATATATGTGTGTATATGTGTGTATGTATGTGCATGTGTATGTATATATGTGTGTATATGTGTGTATGTATGTGCATGTGTATGTGTGTACATATGTGTGTGTATTTGTGTGTATGTGTATGTATTTGCGTGTGTATGTGTGTATTTGTGTATGTGTGTGTATATTTGTGTATGTGTGTATTTGTGTGTATGTGTATGTGTGTGTATTTGTGTGTATGTGTGTGTATTTGTGTATGTGTGTATATTTGTGTATGTGTGTATGTGTGTGTATTTGTGTGTATGTGTATGTATTTGTGTGTGTGTATTTGTGTATGTGTGTGTGTATATTTGTGTATGTGTGTGTATTTGTGTGTGTATGTGTGTGTATGTATGTGTGAGTGTGTGTGTATGTGTGTATTTGTGTGTATGTGTGTGTATGTATTTGTGTGTGTATTTGTGTATGTGTGTGTATATTTGTGTATGTGTGTATTTGTGTGTATGTGTATGTATATATGTGTGTATGTATGTGCATGTGTATGTATATATGTGTGTATGTATGTGCATGTGTATGTGTGTACATATGTGTGTATGTGTGTGTATTTGTGTGTATGTGTATGTATTTGTGTGTGTATGTGTGTATATTTGTGTATGTGTGTGTATATTTGTGTATGTGTGTATGTGTATGTGTGTGTATTTGTGTGTATGTGTGTGTGTATTTGTGTATGTGTGTATGTGTGTGTATTTGTGTGTATGTGTATGTATTTGTGTGTGTGTATTTGTGTATGTGTGTGTATATATTTGTGTATGTGTGTATTTGTGTGTGTATGTGTGTGTATGTGTGTGTATGTATATATGTGTGAGTGTGTGTATGTGTGTATTTGTGTGTATGTGTGTGTATGTGTATGTATTTGTGTATTTGTGTATTGTGTATATATTTGTGTATGTGTGTATTTGTGTGTATTTGTGTGTATGTGTATGTGTGTGTATATGTGTGTGTATGTGGGGGGGGGGGCTGTTCATACCAACACACTGTTTGCAACACTGCCTTAACTCTCCACCTCTCCCCAGCTAGCTCCCAACCCAGATTACTTAGGATTCTT
>NW_006425822.1:0-1235 GCF_000296735.1 Chrysochloris asiatica | reverse complement strand
CTTGACAACTTGAATCTTTTCTCCATTGATAAGAATGTTGTTTATTGGTCCAGTGGTGAGGATTTTTGTTTTCTTGACATTGAGATGCAATCCATACTGAAGGCTGTGTTCTTTGATCTTCATCAGTAACTGTTTCAAGATAGTTTACCCCAAATGACAGTTTGAGAAGTATTTCCTTTTACCAAGGCTAATGACCAGAGGGAAGAGTGCCTGCAGGCATGGCTAGCAAGAGAAACTCATGACCTGAACATTCCTAGTCCTGAATTCAACCTGTGCAATTTCTTAAGAAGCACCATAATTATAAGCATTTGCTGTGAGTTTTGTGTGGCGATTGCAATGAATTATTGAATTCAGCAGAAAATAAAAAGTGCCTTGGGATGGATGGTTGGTGTCAGAATTGGTAAACAGTTTGGAAATGGAAGTTTGCTTGACCTTTGCCTCATAAGAATCAGTATTGGGCTGATGTTGAATCTGATTCTTCTTCTTCCTTGTGAAGTCAGAGGACATAAGCTGGTGTGCCCATGCCTTTCTTATAAGGGGGACCATGGTTAAAAGATAAAAGCACTGTCTACCACAAATTTGGTATGTGTCTGGTCTCAGTGAAAAGGAAATATTATGAATATAATTAAAATTTGGTCCTATTCACAATTTCTTTCACACAGTGAAGATCTGAAAGTTTTTATAATGTTTCCCACTTTCATTTGTTTATCAATATTCCCTTCACTTAAATCACTTGAAATAATCCAATTTAAATGATCCAATTTTAAATCATGTTATTTAACCTGTCACTACATTTGATTTTGTAAGTCTTCTCTATTTGCTCTTCAGATAACAAAAAAACCTAAAATAGCATCTGTATCTTTAAATGATTCTCCCTGCATATTGTGCTCTCTAAATATTTTATTTATTTAAAAACAATATAACCACATTAATATTTATTTAGACATTTTTAGTAATCATTTTCCTTTTCATATAATGAGAGATTACCATAGGCTAATTCAGTGAATGAAGCATTTCACATACAAATTTTTGCATTATCTGATAGGTTTTCATATGTAAATCACTTGCATCTGTTTATCTCCCATGAATGGTGTCAAATATCCTCAATGCAAAATGCACCTTAAGTAACATTATCTTCCTAATGACTTTTCTTTTCCCAAAGAAAAATTGGTTGTTTGTGCCAGGTATGTAGAAATTGTCATTCAAAACAGCTTTTTTTTTTTTTTTTTTTTTTT
>NW_006425821.1:0-1237 GCF_000296735.1 Chrysochloris asiatica | reverse complement strand
TCTCCACATCCCCACCAGCATTTATTGTCCTCTACTTTTTTGATCTTTGCTGTTATTGCTGGTGTGAGATGATATCTCATTGTTATTTTGATTTGCATCTCTCTAATGGGTAGTGATTGTAAACATTTCTTCATATTTTTTTTGGATGCCCGGATCTCTTCCTTGGTGAAGTATTTGTTCATGCCCTGTGCCCATTTTTTAATTGGGTTATTTGTCTTTTTCTTGTAGAGGGGTTGTAGTTTCTTATATATTTTAGAAATGAGTCCCTTGTCTGATATGTCATTGCAAAAGATTTTTTCTCATTCTGTGGGTTCTCTTTTTACTGTTCTGGTGAAGTCTTTTGCTGCATTAAGTTCTTAATTTTTAATATGTCCCATTCATCTATTTTGTCTACTTTTGTTTGTGTGGTTTTCAAAATGTTTGGTAGTCTGTGTATTCCCTGAATTGGTGCCCTCACATTTGTCTCTATTTTTTCATTACTGGCCTTCATAATTCTGGGATTCACATTTAGGTCTTTAATCCATGCTGAGCTGGTTTTTGTATAAGGTGTGAGGTGAAGGTTTTGTTTCAATCTTTTGCATATAGTTTTCCAGTTCTGACAGCACCATCTGTTGAAGAGACTATCACCTCCCCATGTGATATATGTAAGTGTTTTGTCAAAAATCAGTTGGCTGCATGTAGATGGGTTAATATCTGATTCTCTATTCTGTTCCATTAATCTATGTGTCTTTCATTGTACCAGTACCAAGCTGTTTTGACCACTGTAGCCGTGTAGTAAAATTTGAAATCAGGGAGTGAGAGGCCTCCAACCTTATTCTTCTTCTTAAGCAGTGCTTTGCTTATACTGGGTCTCTTTCCTTTCCATATAAAGTTTGTAATTGTTTTTTCCATCTCTTTGAAGAATGTCATTGGTATCTGGATTGGGATTGCATTATACGTGTATATTGCTTTGGGTAATATTGACATTTTCACAATGTTGAGTCTTCCTATCTAGAAGCATGGTACATTCTTCCATTTTTGTAAGTCCCTTTTGGTTTCTTGTAGTAGTGTTTTGTAGTTTTCTTTGTATAAGTCCTTTTTCCCTCTGGTTACATTTATTCCCAGATATTTCATCCTTTGGGTGGCTATTGTAAATGGTATTGCTTTCCTAAAGTCCTTTTCAAGGCTGTGATTTTTGGTATAGAGGAATCCAACTGATTTTTGTATGTTGATCTTATATCCTGCCACTTTGCTAAAT
>NW_006425820.1:0-1203 GCF_000296735.1 Chrysochloris asiatica | reverse complement strand
AATTTTAAAACATTCAGTGTTCCCATGTTCTGTTTAAACAACTGCTTCTTGGTCCAGGTATAGGTTCTTCATGAGCACAATCAAGTGTTCCAGAATACTCATACTTCACAACATTGTACATAGCTTGTCATGATCCACATAATCAAAAGCATTTGCATAGTCAGTAAAGGACAGGTAAATACCTCTGTTATATTTTCTGCTTTCAGCCAAGAACTATCAGACATTAGCAATGATATCCCTTGTCCCATGTCCTCTTCTGAATCTGGCTTGAACCTCTGGAAGTTCTCTGTCAGTGTATGATTGTAGCAATTTCTGTATTACCTTGAGAAAAACATTACTCGCATGGGATATCAAAGAGATTGTCCAGTGATTTCCACATTCCATTGGACCCCCTCTCTTTGGAATGGGCACAAATATGGATTTCTTCAAATCAGTCGGCCAGAGTGTAGTCTTCCAAATTTATGAGCAGAGATGGGTGAGTTCTTCCTGTGCCGCCTCACTCTCTTGAAAGATATCAATTTATAGTCTATCAATTCCTGGTGCCTTGTTCTTCACCAATTCCTTCAATGGTCTTTGGACTTCCTCCTTCAATATCATTGGCTCTTGATTATATGCTACCTCTTGAAATGGTTAAACATTAACCATTTCCTTTAGTACAGTGACTTTGTGTATTCCTTCCAACTTACCTTGATGCTTTCTGCATCATTCAATAATTTACCCAGTGAATCTTTCAATAACGAAAGTCAAGCCTTGACTTTTTTCTTCTGTTCACCCAGTTTGACTAATGCTCAGCATGTTCTTCCTTTTTGGTTTTCTTTTTCCAGATCTTTGCACATTTTGTTGTAATATTTAGCTTTATCTTCTCGAGTTGGTCTATGAAATTTTCTGTTCAGTTCTTGTGCTTCCTCATTTCTTCATTTGTTTTAGCATCTCTACATTGGAGACTAAGTTTCAGTGTTTCTTCTAACTTCCATTTTGAACTTTTCCTTCTTTCTTTTTTTCTTAATGACTTTTTGCTTTCTACATATATGATGTTATTGATATCATCCCACAACTCTTCTGGTCTTTGGTCTTTAATGTTTAATATATCAAATCTGTTCTTCAGATGATCTCTAAATTTAAGTGGGATATATTCAAAGTCACATTTTGGCTCTTGTCGACTTGTTTTCATTTTCTTTAGATTCAGTTTGAATTTGCATATGA
>NW_006425819.1:0-1200 GCF_000296735.1 Chrysochloris asiatica | reverse complement strand
TTACTTACAAAGGCAAGCAAGTCAGATTGAGCTTGGATCTCTCAAAGAAACCATGCAAGCAAAAAGGCAATGGGGAGACATACATAAAACTCTGAAAGAAAAAAAAACTGCCAGCTTTGCTGGATAAAAAAATCCTTTATCCAGCAAAGCTATCAATCAAATATGAGGGTATAATCAAAACATTCCAGGATAAAAAGAAGCTAAGGGATTTTGCCAAAACCAACCTGTGCTACAAAACATCCTAAAGGGAGTTCTGTGGACTGAGAACCAACAAGAACAGACAACAACCAGAGATTGACATACATGGCAGCACCTTCCAGAATTAAATTGCAGAAGGAAGAGTCAAGAACACAACAAAAGTATAAGAACAAACTCAGAGAATCTGGGAGGTCAGTCTATGATCAAAACAATTACATTGTTTAAGAAGGTAAACATGTAAGGACAGAGATCCAAATGGTGAGATGGTGAGGTAGATTACAGGATAAAACAGACTTTACTAAATGGAGAGAAAAGTTAATGGACTATAAGGCAACCTCAAAGAAAATTAACACTTCACAACATACCATAAAAAAATAAAATCCAAGAAGAACATGGAAACATTAAAACTATGAGGAAACTCACAAGAAAGAACACAAAAAGCATGAACTAAATGAAGGAAGACACACAGAACAAAGAAAGCTACAACACCACACACACACAAAAACATAATGGCAGCAATTAATCAATACCCATCGATAATTACACTGGATGTAAACGAAGTAAACGCACCTATTAAAAGATGGAGAGTGGCAGAATGGATAAGAAAAATAGATCCTTCAATATGCTGTCTGAAAGAGACACAACTCACACACAGAGACAAAAACAGATTGAAAGTCAAAGGTTGGAAAAAAAATATACCGTGCTAATTGCAATTAAAACAAAAAAAAAAAGAACAGGAGTGGCAGTACTAATCTCTGATAAAATAAACTTTAAGGTAAAAACCAGCATAATAGATATAGATGGCCATTATCTCACGATTAAAGGGACAATTGAAAAAAATGACATAACCATAATAAATATCTATGTTCCCAATGAAAGAGCTCCAAAATATATAAAGCAAACTCTAATAGATTTGAAGAAAGAAAGAGATGAATCTACAATAATAGTGGGTGATTTTAATACACCACTTTTAAAAATGGATAGAACAACCAGAAAGAAACT
>NW_006425818.1:0-1237 GCF_000296735.1 Chrysochloris asiatica | reverse complement strand
GAGAGTGATTGTAGCTTGACTATATGGAAGCAGTTGCTGTCTCTTCTTGGGTAATATAGGGAGAGAAAGTGTCCCCCAAAGGTAGAAGGGGGAGCATAAACAACAAAACAGCACCAGCAAAAACACACACACAAGAAAACAGCAACAAAAACAACAAAACTTGACTGAATGCTGTAGTCTATAATTGCAAAAAAGGGAAATGAGGAATAGAAGAAAAAAACACACAAAAATCTATAGCCTAACTTGAGTGTGACTTTAATGTCCTCTTTCAGCTTCTTGCCTTCAAAGCTGCCTTAGAGCTTTCAAGACGCCACTCACGGTTGGTTGTTATGCTATACCTCAGGATTTAATTTAATTTTCGGCATATTTTGTTTTTAAACTCTCTTTCCCTCTCCACACTCCTTTGCCATATTAAAAAAACAAACAAATTTCAGTTCCGGTTCTTGGGCTGAGAGTATCTGTGTGCATACATGGCAGATCAACCCACCAGTGATGAGCATGGGGGGTGTCCACTCGATTAGGCACCCCCTCTAGTCACCAGAATGGAGGTGCATAAACAGTGGGGTTGGGGGGGCGGGCAATGAAGAGATATGAAAAAAAAAAAAAGAAAATCAGAACAAAGCAAAACTGACAAAATGTGTTGTCCACCTTTGCTCCGAGGTTCCCATGCCATTATTCCATGGAGTGTTTACTCCCCTGCCTTGTCTTGCCATTTGGTCTCACCCAAGTTGTTGGCTCTGGGCCACCAAGCCTGGCTGTTTCAAAATACATGATTTCTTACTTTTGCTACAAGTTCCACTAGCTATATGTCTTCAAACTTTTAAAATATTCTTACCTATGTGGTTCCGAATTTTGGAGCTCTGTCCTGAATCTTCTTTGCCTGGTATTCTGTGGTATTGCTGATGGCGAGTCTCACTGTATCTCCACCCTAGCCACCATCAAGCCCTGCCTCTCTAATGAATTTTTAAAGCGCTATATGGTTCTGTTTGAATATTATTGAGATGATTCCAAGTTATAATGATCTTAGAGGACAGAGTAGAATGACTCCATAGGGTTTCCAAGGCTGCAATTTACAGGAGCAAATTGCTCCGAGGTCTTTCAGTTAGCAGCTTATTGCTTAACCATTGTGATACCAGGACTACACCATTAAAGAACTATACCTCTACTCTTGATTCAGAGGAAGAGGGGTACTGAGAGATGGCAGCCAGGAGGCAGACTTTCAGAAGGTGCTCTTTGT
>NW_006425817.1:0-1238 GCF_000296735.1 Chrysochloris asiatica | reverse complement strand
CCACTCAACACGTGGGTCACCACAGAGCACACTAGACTGTTCATCAGGTCCCTTTAAATTTCAGTCATAAAAGGGGGGATTTCTCTTATGGGCATAGACTTTTCTTGCCTTGACGCCTCCAAGGCAAACAGTTTGCTTGAAACTCAGAAAGCCAGACAGTCCTCTTTTTTTATTTTTCTTCTTTTCTGCAGGTCTTTCTTTCAATCATGAATTTGCTGTTCATTTAGCAGCTTTGGGTGAGTATGCATGTCTTCTCAAATGCAAATGTAACACCTCTGGAAGGTTCTGGGTGGGGCTCAGGATTCCACCTAAATTAACATATTCTTCAAAGGCTTTTAAAAAACGACTTTTTCTTTTGAGCAAATTCTAACTCTCATTTTAGTAAATCCAATCAAGTATATGCTGAGCAAATAATTTGAGAAGCTGGATTGTATGAAGAAAAATGTGGTTTCAGGATTGGAGGAAGACTCATTAACAACCTGCAATATGCAAATAATACAAGCTTGCTTGCTAAAAGTGAAGAGGACTTAAGATATTTATTGCTGGAGATCAAAGACCACCTCTGGTATGGGTTGCACCTCAATGTAAAGAAAACACAAACAATCACCACTAAATGAATAAAGAGTATCCATATAAATGGAGAAAAGATTGAAGTTGTCAAAGACTTTATATTGATTCAGATCAACCATCAACACTTATGGAAGCAGCAGTCAAGAAATCAAAGAATGTATTGCAATAGGCATATCTATTCCACAAGATCTCTATAAAGCATTCAAGAGCAAAGATGTCAGTTTAAGGACTAAGGTGTGCCTGACCCAAGCCATGGTCTATTCAGTAGCCTCATATGCATGTGACAGTTGGACAATGAATAAGGAAGACCATAGAAGAATTGATGCATTTGTGTTGTAGTGTCAGAGGAGAATATTAACAGTACCATGGGCTGCCAAAAGAGCAAACAGGTCTATGTTGAAAAAGTACAGCCAGAATGCTCCTTGGAAGCAAGGATGGTGAGATTTTGTTTCTCATACTTCAGACATGTTACTAGAAGGATGCAGTTCCTGGAGAAGGATATCATGTTTAGTAAAGTGGAGAATCAGAAAACAAGAGGAAGACCCCCATTGAGATGGATTAGCACAGTAGAAGCAGCAATGGACTTGAATGTAGCAACAATTATGAAGTTGCCACAGGACTGGGCAGTATTTCATTCTGTTGTGCATAGGGGTCACTATGAGTTAGTA
>NW_006425816.1:0-1238 GCF_000296735.1 Chrysochloris asiatica | reverse complement strand
TTCTGCTCCCGTAAAGATTTACAGCCTCGGAAACCCTATACAGGGTCGCTATGAGTCGGAACCGACTCCACGGCACATAACAACAACAACAAACCCTGTGTAGGGGCACTATGAGTCAAAATTGACTCAATGTCTGATTTGGGGGGGGGGCGGGATTTATATTCTTTAAACTGTATATATAAGGTCGGAGTCCTGGTGTGGCACTGGGGATAATGCTCTGTACCACAAGGTCGGGTTGAACCACAAGGTCTACGGTTCAAATTCACCAGCTGCTCCTTGGAAACCCTATACAGGGTCTCAATGAGTCAAAACCGACTCAATGGCACTTAATAACAACAACATACACAGTCGTTATGAATCGGAACCAACAGTACACAACCACCACCACCACCATACTGTTTAAAGGGAGCCCTGGTGGCACAGTGGTTAAGCACTAGGTTCAAATCCACCAGCCATTCCATGGGAGAAAGAGGGGGGCCGTCTCTTTCTGTAAACCAATGGGGCTGTCCCACCCTGTCCCTTGTGGTCACTGAATCACAATTGGCTTGATGGCAATGGATTATACACTATTTAAAATACACACCATATGCGTCTATTATTTTATTTTAAAAACTTTTAAAATTTTGTCCCAGAACAACATACAAGCAAATGTTGTTAAGTGCCATCAAGTCGGTTCTAACATATGGGTTTCTGAGAAGCAGCTGGTGGGTTTGAACTGCTGACCTTGTGATTAATAGTTCAGTGCTTATCCTACAGTGCTACATGAGGACTCAGTATAAGCAAATATACATGAATAACGTCCAAATAGGACTTCCACTTCTGGTGAAAATTGAGTAACTTGGATTGGATTTTCGCCTGTGTCTGAAACAATGAAAAAAATACCCAAGCAGTATTTTTTATGAATATATGAAATATGTTGACTATATGAAACAATGATTTTTCAGGCAATAAATGATAATGGTCCCTGAGTGGTGGAAAACAGATTAGGAGAGTGCTACAGTTTACCAGTGAACTGCCTGGAGAAACTTTCCAACCACAAGGATCAGAGAAAACAACAATCTCATAACTCACACAAGGCTGAGAAGAGAGTTATGGGAATGTTGTTTTCGCCCTCGGTGGATCATGGATAGGGAAAGACTGCCACCTACTGGTCACTAGCAGAAATTGCAAGCACCTAAGCGTTCAACAAATTTGACAAGTGTTTCCCCACCCCCACCCCCACCTTTATCTCTGGTAGT
>NW_006425815.1:0-1251 GCF_000296735.1 Chrysochloris asiatica | reverse complement strand
AAAAAAAATGCATTTTAATGTGGTAAATATATAGGTAACAAAACAGGTCTACAACTTTCCCTAGTCAGACAGTTTAGTGGATAGCATTTGAAGAAGTTACACCAAGGGTTGGGGGTGGGGGGTCAGACTCAATATCATATTCTCTAGACTTCCTTAGGAGTCCCAGTGAGATTGAACAGAAACAAATGGCTTGATGTGGAACTGTTCTTTTGCTAAGAGTTTGAAAGTTACATTGGCTGCTTAATTATGACTTAGCAGGTGAAAAGTCAATAAAATCACATTAAAGCATTGGCCGCAGGCTAACTTTGAATAAATTAAATTCTGTGTTTAAAAGAAGAAAGGGAAAAGAATTGATAGAAAACTTTTAAATCCATGCTTAAGGTACATTTTACATCACTCTATTTTTACATCTTCTTTTAGGTTTGGGGTCCCAAGCTCTAGTAGCGTAGTGGTTACCAATCGGCTGGCTAGTCTCAACATCAGCAGTTCGAAACTACCAGTGGTTCCATGGGAGAAAGATGAAGCCTTCTGCTCCCGTAAAGATTTACAGCCTCGGAAACCCCATGCAGGATTGCTATGAGTTGGAACTGACTCCACCACACATCACCACCACCACCATCCTCATGGAAATTACATAACAACAGAAGGATCTTTTTCGGAAACTCTGTACAGGGTTGGAGTCAACTCAATGGCACTTAACAACAACAACAAGTGGGGGGTAGATAAGCAGTAGAGGGGAGCTCTCCTCAATTTCTATTAATGACAATTCCTCCAAAAATATAACACTGAAAAATAACTTCTTAAATTGTTTTTTAATTAAGAAGAAAAGATAGTAGAAAATTCTAAAAGAAAAACCACAGTGGACATTTACAGACTATTGGTTCTTATTTTAAACAAAACCAACCAAAAGTCCACTGAGTCAATTCCAACTCATAGTGACCTTTTAGTAGACAGTAGAATTGCCCAGAGGGTATCCAAGGCTGGAAATCATTAAGGAAGCAAATTGCCACAGCTTTCTCCCATGGAGTGGCTGGTGACTTCAAACAGACAAACTTTCACTAAACAGCTGACTACTGTTATAAGGGAGAAGAGACCCTATCTTCAATTATATAAATATTACGGTGGTGGTGGTGGTGTGCCGTGGAGTTGGTTCCTACTCATAGCGACCCTGTACAGGGTTTCCGAGGCTGTAAATCTTTATGGGAGCAGAAAGCCTCATCTTTCTCCCGCGGAACAGCTGGTAGTTTCGAA
>NW_006425814.1:0-1229 GCF_000296735.1 Chrysochloris asiatica | reverse complement strand
CATAGTGATCCTGTATTTGGTTTCTGAGAATTGCCTGGTGGGTTTGAACAGCCGAACTTGTGGTTAATATGTATCATACTCTTTCCTTGACATTGTTTTTGTTGTTGTTGTCAGGTGCCGTCGAGTGAGTTCAGACTCTTTGTGATCCCTCTGCACTCCAAAATGGAACACTGCCCTGTATGACTACGCTTGAACACATTGTTGCTTCAACTGGGCCAGTCAACCTCGTTGGGGGTCTCCGTCTTTTTAACTGACCCTCTGCTTTACAAAGCATGATGTCCTTCTCCAGGGACTGAGCCTTCCTGATAACGTGACTGAAGTCTGAGAAACACAGTCTAAGGTTAGTGTCTTCTTGAATTATTTTATTGACATTTCCCCTCCAACATTATCAGGAACGTTTTCATAGGAACGGAAAAATGCGAAGTTCATTCCTTCAGACGTCAGAACCGTCCTCAGCTAGCCT
Source organism: Chrysochloris asiatica (assembly GCF_000296735.1). Taxonomy (NCBI): domain Eukaryota; kingdom Metazoa; phylum Chordata; class Mammalia; order Afrosoricida; family Chrysochloridae; genus Chrysochloris; species Chrysochloris asiatica. Next base: position 766 of record NW_006425814.1, on the reverse strand, counting down.
GAGTAATTGCTGTCCTTCCTCTGTGTGCACACCATGGGACTCTGAAACGTTTTGTTCATGGAAATGACCTTACAACACAATGGGATACTTCCACGAACTTTCTGAAGCCCTCTCATCTGTCCATGTGTTTGTGTGTGTGTGTGTGTGTGTGAATACAGATATGTATTCTTGTATATGTACACACGAGTCCTGGTGGGGTGCTGGACTGCAAAGTCGGTTTGATCCACAAGGTTGGCGGTTCAGGCTTACCAGCCGCTCCTCAGAAACCCTGTTCAGAGTTGCTATGGTTTGGAATCGACTTGACAGCGCTTGACTACAACCACAATCTTTATAGGAAGAGGTGCTGGTAGTGCAATGGTTAAGCACTCACAAACTGAAAAGTTGGTGGTTTGAACCCACTTAACAGACCCTTAGAATAAAAGCCCTGATGGTCTGCTCCCATACAGACTGTTATCTTAGGAGCAACCCTATGCCTTTCTTCCTAGGCTGTAAACTTTATAGAAGGTAGATCCCAAAGCCTTTCTCCCACAGAGCCGATGGCTGGGTTTGAATCAGCGATCTTTTGCTTAGCAGCCGACTGCTTTGAAGTTGTCCCACTAGATTTCCTTACCCATCCGTTTCCCACAATATGAGGTAAGTCCAAGTGTATTGCTACTAGAATTCTAATGTATATTTGCTCGGGTTTATTCCAAACAAAGCCATATTTCTATGGCTGCAGACAAGTTCTCTATAAAGAGAGAACTTGTCTTAGTCTCGTTGTTGTTGT
>NW_006425813.1:0-1238 GCF_000296735.1 Chrysochloris asiatica | reverse complement strand
GGTCAAGCAACTCTTCTTGCTACATGACTTTGTGTATGCCTTCCATATTCTTCTGATGGTTTTTGCATCATTCAATAGTTTGCCAATTATTGTTGTTGTTAAGTGCCATCAAGTTCGTTCCAGCTCATCCAACCCATACAGTGTTTGTTAAGAGCAACTGGTGAGTTTGAGGCACTGACAATTTTGCACATAGAACTCTTCAATATTGCAAGTCAAAGCTTGAAATTTTTGTTCAGGCCTGCCTTTCAGCTTGAGAAATGCTGAGAGTATTCTTCCCTTTTGGTTTTCTAACTCCAAGTCTTTGCACATTTCATTATATTTGACTTTGTCTTCTTGAGCTAATCTTTGAAATATTTTGTTCAGCTCTTTTACCTCCATACTTCTCCCATTGCTTTAGCATCTCTATACTGGAGAGCAAGTTTCAAAGTTTCTTCTGACATCCATTTTGGTCTTTTCCTTTTTCTTGGTCTTCTTAATGACCTTTTATTTTATCCCTGTGTGATGTTCTTGATGTCATCCCATAAGTCTTCTGGTCTTCGGTCTCTAGTGTATAATACATCAAGTATGTTCTTGTGATGATCTCTAAATTCAGGTGGAATATGCTTAATTTCCTAGTTTGGCTCTTGAAGACTTGTTTGAATTTTCTTCAGCTTCAATCTGAACTTGCAAATGAGCAAGACTGTTCCATATTCCGCCCTGGTCTTGTTTTGGCTGATGATGTGGAGCTTTTCCACTATCTGTTTCCATGGATATAGTCAATTTGATTTCTGTGTATTTCAGTTGGTGAGGTCCATGTGTATATTCATCTTTTATGTAGTTTGAAAAAATGAATTTGCAATGAAGAAGTCATTGGTCTTGCAAAATAGTATCATGGAATCTCCAGCATCATTTCTATCACCAAGGGCGTATTTCCATCATTTCCACCAAGGGCAAGTACCAATCCTTCTTCTTTGTTTCTAACATTTTGCATTCCAATCGCCAGTAATCATCAATACATCTTCGTTGCATATTTGATCAATTTCAGACTGAAGAAGTTGGTAAAATTCTTCAGTTTCATCCTCACTGACTAGTGATTGGTGTGAAAATCTCAATAACAGTGTTATTAACTGGTTGGCCTTCTATAGGCATCTAGATATTATCCTATCACAGACAGCATTATACTTCAATATAGATCTTGAAATCTTTTTGATGGTGAATGTGGTGCCATTTCTGGCATAGTAAACCATATAATTGTTAGA
>NW_006425812.1:0-1237 GCF_000296735.1 Chrysochloris asiatica | reverse complement strand
ATCATTCTTATAATGGGGTTTTCATGAGCTTCAACCTTAGGGACTTCATCCTCCGCTTTGATGAGAATAATTGCATTATTCTTGGCACATTCATTCCTCAGGGCTTTGTCTCAGGATTTTCATTGCTGACTGATTTGAGAGAGTTTATATCTGGTTTTCCTTTCCTTATTGTGTGCTGTCCAGTCAATTCCAACTCATAGCAACCCTATAACACAGATTAGAACTGGCCCTAATGTGGCCAGATTTCCTGAGTCCTAATGTGGTACTGTGGCGTAGTGGTTATGAATCGGGCTGCTAACCTCACAGTCAGCAGTTCGAAACTACCAGCTGTTCCGTGAGAGAAAGATGAGGCTTTCTGCTCCTGTAAAGATTTATAGCCTCAGAAACCCTGTACAGGGCCGCTATGAGTCGGAACCGACTCCACAGCACATAACAACAACACTGTGGAACTGTAAGATAAGCAATGGACTGCTAACCACAGGTTGGTAGTTAAAACCCACCAGCCACTCCTTGGAAACCCTATAAGTCATAACTGCCTCAATGGCACTTAACAACAACTGCTACCATCCTTAAAGGAGCAGAACTCCAGGTCTTTTCACCCACAGAGCTGCTAGTGAGTTTGAACCATCAGCTTTTCAGTTTGCACCTAAGTGGTTAACCATTGTGTCACTAGGGCTCCTTTCCCATTACCTACTGCTGTAGAGGTGATTACGATGCATAGCAACACTATAGGACAGAGCCAAATGACCCCTTAAGGTCCTTTTCCTTAGGATCCCACAACTAGTGTATCACTGCATACCCCAGAAATGAAATAACATCAAATCAATTAATTAGGAGTAAGAACAAACCAAAATCACCCGAGCAATAACAAAGGGTAAGTACTAAAATGTAATACAAATAGAAACAAACTAAACTAACAGACTACCAAACAGATAACAAGCTACAAGAAGAAACATTTATTTCATGTATTTCCAACAGCAACAACAATGACAAAGTGTAGGAATTCCTAAATCAGTAACTAGTTTCAAGTGTGGGTAGGAAAGGCACAAGATGAGTTTGGGACATTTCATGTCAGAAAGTAACAATGCACTCAAAAGCTTAATAAGTCATGTTGAAATGACATAAAATCCAGCTAGAATAGGGTCTTATTGAAAACAAGCATGCAACAACAGCAAACTATGAGTCTTCAGGGATATTTGAGATAAAAGGGGTGATAAGGAAAGCTCTGTCTTTCTTT
>NW_006425811.1:0-1224 GCF_000296735.1 Chrysochloris asiatica | reverse complement strand
TGAATCTGAACATGTTCCATTAGCATCCGTTGCCCTTGAGATGAGAGAAAGAAAAGGAACAACTGGTGGGTCTGAAATTTAGGGAGTTGTGTGAGGTCCTGAGCCCATAGGCACTGATCTACCCATGGGGACTAGGGGTGAGAGTGAAAGGGCCAGCTGGTCTGAAGTGCAGGGAGGTATGTGTGAACTCCCAGACTTGCAGTCAATACCTATTTGACCTACCTTGGATGGCTAAGACGTCAATGACCAGAACCCGAACAGATAAATATAAAGATGTTTGATACTGTAAGCAAGTATAAATTGCTACAGTTTGATGAACTAGACTTTTGCATATGAATGCAATTTTTCAAAATTCCAACTGGAATGAAGATCCTTCAGATAAAGGAATATGCTTGTCTCCTTAGTGTACTGGATTGATAGGGATAGGCAATTTAGACATTGGGTATCAAAAGTTCAAGGGGGCTACTCTGGTAGCATTTGTTGTTGTTGTTAAGTGCCTTCGAGTCGGTTCCGACCCATAGCGACCCTGTACAGGGTTTCCGAGGGAGTAAATCCTTACGGGAGTAGAAAGCCTCATCTTTCTTCCACGGAGCAGCTGGTAGTTTCGAACTGCTGACCTTATGGTTCGCAGCCCGATTCGTAACCACTACGCTACCAGAGCATAGTGGTTATGAATTGGGTTGCGAACCTCACAGCAGTTCCGCAGGAGAAAAATAAGGTTTTCTGCTCCCGTAAAGATTTACAGCCTCGGAAACTCTGTACAGGGTGGCTATGTCTCGATGGTGTTATTGGCTCCATGGCACATAACAACAACAACAACATAAAGGCATGAAGTGGCTGGTTTATAGCATTTCACTGGTGTTCTTAGTGTCAGAATGAGGGGAATAAGGTAGAACCCCCACTGAATAGTTTTCCTCTTTTCCAGAATGGTTTGATGCAAGAGGTTGGGGGATGATGCTGATAGGAATTTTTTTTTAATTGTTATAACTCTTCAATTTCATCATCACTGGCTTTAGTGTTTGGTGTGTAAATTTGACTAATAGTAGTATTAATTGGTTTTCCTTGTAGGTGTATAGATTTTATTCTATCACAGACAGCATTATTCTTTAAGATAGATCTTGAAATGTTGTTTTTGATGATGAATGCAATGCCATTTCTCTTCAATTTGTTATTCCTAGAATTGTTAACCATATGGGTGTCAGATTCAAAATGTTGTTGTTGTTA
>NW_006425810.1:0-1238 GCF_000296735.1 Chrysochloris asiatica | reverse complement strand
GCTCTTCAGAAATCCTATACAAGGTCACTATGATTCGGAACCAACTCAATGGCATTTAACAACATCTTTATTTCTCGTTGACATATAGCCTCAATCTTCCAAGAGATTCTTGTAATGCATTAAATTAATTAATCAACAAAATGTAATCAGAGTCTATTAGATGGAAAGTGATCTGGGTGTGGAACAGTAGAATGTTAGACTGTTCCCCGGAAGGTTGGCGGTTCAAACTCACCAGCAGCTCCTCGGAAGCCCTATACAGGGCTGCTATTAATCCAGACCAACTGGACCACACTAAACAACAACCACATTAGATGCAAAGAGCCCTGGTGACACTGTGAGATAAGAATCGGGCTTCTAACTGAAATGTTGTTGGTTCAAACCCAGTAGTAGCCACTTGTGAGGAGAAAGATTAGGCTATCAACTCTGATAAAGATTTATAGTCTCAGAAACCCTAAGAAGCAATTCTGATCTGTTCTATACAGTGCCATCCATGAGTGGGAACGGACTTGATGACAATGAGTAGAAGATGAAATCTTCAAAGAGTTTTGTTACCATTGTTATTGTTTTAAAGCAATTTGATCTCTTGCTTTTTCCCATTCTGACTGAAGCACCTCACCATCCTGCCAGAAAAACAATTCTTAGCAAATTAAAGTCTCTCTTATGAACATAAAAATTGGGAATAGTAAATTGTTTTTCCTTCCCAAGTGTCTGAGGGAAAGAGTGGTATGATTGATTGATTGGTGATATCTGTCTGTGTGGCAGTTAGGTGTGTAACATGTGCCATATACTCAGATTTGCCATTTTGCTAACTTTTTGGTAAATCATGCTCTCTACTTCAAAAAGTATGAATCTCTTTGTCTTCTTAAAACCACAAGTTACTTATTCCAAAATCTTTTTCAAGGGCTGTGCTTTCATATATGAAATAATTAAAGGGAAATTAGCTTAATAGACTGTATCTATCCTTGAATGAATTTCTGGTAAGGTCAAATTTGATGATGTCTAAGGTTCTAAGATTATCAATAGCACAAATTCCCTAGGTAACAATTCTCTTCTCTCTTCTGATGTGATGAAGTGCTCAGTGTAAAATTCACCATCTAAAATGAGTTTTTTTCTCTGTTAATATAATGTGAATACCTATTGCCTTCATAAAGAGACCTGATAGTGTAGTGGATTATGTGTTGGACTATTAAATGCAAGGTCAGCATTTTAAATCTACCAGCCACTCTGAAGGAGAAAGA
>NW_006425809.1:0-1187 GCF_000296735.1 Chrysochloris asiatica | reverse complement strand
ATTGACAGGAACATAGTCACAGAGGACTAGAGCAGAGAGTGAAGCATCCAGCTGATATGAAGTGAGGGGAGATGCACAAGAAAGACCATACTTGCTGACAATGCCCATTTGACCTAGCGTCAACAGATGGATGATCAGAACTCGACTAGAGGAAGAAAGAAGAGGGAAAAAAGTTTAATCCACTATAATTTGATGAACTTGATCTATACTTATGGATATAGTAGCGTAAAATAGGGGATGAATCTTCATAGTAAGGATCATTCCAACCCTCTCTGTACTCAAGGTTGACAGGGATGGGCAACTTAGACATTGACTACCTAAAATGGTGGGGCTATAAATACATGAAACAAGGAGCTCTGGAAGTGTAGCAGTTATGAATTGGGCTACTAACCTCAAGGTCGGCAGTTTGAAACTACCAGCTGTTCCATGGGAGAAAGATGAGACTTTCTGCTCCCGTAAAGATTTGCAGCCTTGGAAAACCTGTGCAGGGTAGCTTCGGAAATCCTGTGCAGTGTCACTATGAGTTGGAACCGACTCCACAATACCTAACAATAACAATTAATGTATGAAGTGACTGACTTACAAGTTTTCAAAAGGGAGTTTCAGAGGGTGTGGGGGAAGATAGAATCTCCACTGAGTGATTTTCAACCTGTCTAGATGGGGCTGGTAAAAGGAGATGGGGATAAGACTTTTGTGGTTCAATAGTAAATACTTGCTATCAGGACTGACTGTGCATGTTGCAAATGTAACTGTAGACATTTTGTAACAATAGGAGGCGAATGGTTGATTTTGCAGTCCAGACACAGAGGACCCTGGGACCATCAAGGAAGAAGAGTGGAGTGCAGGATCCTGTTCTGTAAAGAGGTGTCACCAGAGATGGAGGCATAGAGGATGACGTGGAGAAATGGAGCAACTGGGGACTCAAGACTAATGGAGCAAGAGGGGCTGTGTGCTGGGGGCGGGGGCAGGGCTATAGAGTATGCCTTTCAGTTGTTTGAATGATTATATTTTCTTCAATGCTTCAGTGTACATACCCCCCCAAAAAAACAAAACAAAACAAAACAAAAAAACAGAGGGAATAGAATCAAGTGATTGAATGATGTATGGAGGGGGTTGTAGTCATTTCAATAAAACAAAATACAATCGGATGAATGTAAAGCTGATGTTCTCCCATGTTACCTATCACT
>NW_006425808.1:0-1194 GCF_000296735.1 Chrysochloris asiatica | reverse complement strand
AAGAACACACTCAGCATTTCTCAAGATGAAAGAACTGAAGAAAAAATCCAGGTCTTGACTTCAATATTGAAAGATTTTATGGGCAAAATATTGAATGATGCAGAAAACATCAAGAGAAGATGGAAGTGACACAGAATCACTGTACCAAAAAGAATGGACGATATTCAACCAATGTACTGAAAGACGAAGTCCAAGGTACACTGTCAATCAAAGCCTTTAGTATGGGTTGCACTTCAATATAAAGAAAACAATAAGTAACATCATGATAAATGTAGACAAGATTGAGTTTGGCAAAGACGTAACTTTGCTTGGATCCACAATCAACACTCATGGAAGCAGCAGTCAAGAAATCAAGCGACATATTGCATTAGGTAAATCTGCTGCACAAGACCTCTTTAATATGCTAAAGAGCAAAGATGTTATATGCATGTAAAATTTGGAGAATAAATAAGGAACACCATAGAAGAATTGATGCATTTGAGTTATGGTGTTAGAGAATAATATTGACAGTTCCATAGTCTGCCAGAAGAACAAATAAATCTGTGTTGGAAGAAGTATAGCCCAAATGCTCCTTAGAATCCAGGATGGAAAGATTTCATCTCTCATACTTCTGACATATTATCAGAGGGGACCAGTGCCTGGAGAAGGGCATTATGCTTGATTAAGTGGAGGGTAAGCAAAAAAGAGGATGATCCTCAATGAGATGGATTTGTATAGTGGCAGCAGCAATGGGCTCAAACATGACAATGATTGTGAGGATGGTACAGGATCAGGCAGTGTTTTGTTCTGTTGTGCATAGGGTAACTATGAGTCAGACCCGATTTGACAGCATCTAACAACAACAGTAACAACATGGGAAAACTGTTGAATGATGCACAAAGTATCTGAAGAAAATAGAAGGAATACATGGTCACTGTACCAAAAATAAATGGTTAATGTTCAACTTTTCAAGAGGTAGCATATGGTCAACAGCCAATAGTACTTATTGAAGGAAGAAGTCCAAGGTGCACTAAAGGCATTGGTAAAGAACAAGGATCCTGGAATTGATGGCATACTAATTGAAATCTTTCAATAAACTAATATGGCACTGGAGACACTCACTCATCTATGCCAGGAAATTTGGAAGACAACTACTTGGCCAACTGATTGAAAAAGATGCTTATCTGTGTCCATTCCAAAGAGAGGTGACCTAAC
>NW_006425807.1:0-1205 GCF_000296735.1 Chrysochloris asiatica | reverse complement strand
TATTGTCATCTGTGCTCAGATAAATAAAGCCACATCTTGGCAAACAAGACCCCTCCCCTGCTAAGTGAAATTACTCATGTTAACTCAGACAAGGAAAAAAGGCCTGCCAATTGATTTCTGAAAAGTAACCAATAAAATCTCTTTGGATTACAACAGAATAGTTTCTGGAGTCCTGGGATGACCCTGTAGGATAAACACTGAACTGCTAACTGTAAGGGTGGTGATCCAAGCTCACCAGCTGCTCCTCAGAAATCCTGTACAGAGATGCTCTGAGTCAAACCAACTCAGTGGCACTTATCAACAGATGAGTCGCCTAGGTTGGAAGACACCCAAAACACACAGGGGCCCCAACAATGGAATCAAGTAGACCAATGATTATGATGATGGTTCAGGACCAATGATAGTTCATTTTTTGTACTTGGGGTCACCACAACTCCGAGCCGACTTAACAGAAAATAACAAAAACAACCCAGGAAATCTGTCTTAGAGGAAATTGCTGAGCTCTGCCTAACCATACGACAATCTAGTGCTAAAATCCCAATAGCAGTGAATCTAATCATTCCAAAGTAATTATTATTATCATCATTTAGTTCTCTTATTTTTAATGTTGGCAGAACCATTCTCTTGTGTCACTGAAAGTGTTTGACAAAGGCCCACACATGTGTCTCCCATCAAAGGCAGTTGGCATGGTTACTGACCTCCAGTTTCCAGTGGGAGAGCCAGAGAGCACCTGCAGCTCTCTTCCACTTAATGACTATGTCAGCATTAGGAAACACCTAGAAAGAATTACACACCAGACATGAGAGTAAAAACAGACAAGACTAATCTCCTACAGGGGTAAGGTGAACACTAGTCTTGTCCACTGGAGTCCAGTATGGTGCTGTAGGAAGCATTCGGTCGGCCACAGGTCAGTTTGAACTCCAAGGTTTGGTGTTAAAACTCACTCAGCCTCTCTTTGGAAACCCTATTATATTCTTTCATGATACTTATTCAACTTGTATGCTGAGCAAATAATCTGGGAAGCTGGGTTACAAAAGAAAATGTGGCATCAGAATTGAAGAAAGATTCATTAACAATCTGCGATATGCAGATGATACAACCTTGCTTGCTGAAAGTATAGAGGACTTAAAATATTTACTGATGAAGATCAAAGAGCACAACCTTCAGTACAGATTACATCTCTATGTCAAGAAAACAAAAATCCT
>NW_006425806.1:0-1239 GCF_000296735.1 Chrysochloris asiatica | reverse complement strand
AATTAAGTGTTCTGGAATACTCATACTTCACAATGTTGTCCATAGATTGTCATGATCCACACAATCGAAAGCCTTTGCATAGTCACTAAAGCACAGGTAAACATCCTTCTGATATTCTCTGCTTTCAGCCAAGATCCATTGGACATCAGCAACGATATCCCTCATTCCACGGCCTCTTCTGAATCCAGCTTGAAGCTCTGGAAGTTCTTGTTCAATGAATGCTTGTAGCAGTTTCTGTATTACCTTTTAGTAAAACTTTACTCACATGGAATATCGAAGATATTGTCTGATGATTTCTGCATTCCATTGGGTCACCTCTCTTTGGAATGGACACAAATATGGATCTCTTTCAATCAGTCGGCCAGATAGTTACCGTCCAAATTTCTTGGCAGAGAAGAGTGAGTGCCTCCTTTGCTGCCTCACTTTCTTGAAAGATTTCAATTTTTATTCCATCAATTCCTGCTTCCTTGTTCTTTGCCAATTTCTTTAATGAACCTTGGATATCTTCCTTCAGTATCATTGGCTCTTGATCATATTCTACCTCTTGAAATGGTTGAACATCAATCATTTCCTTTTGGTACAATGACTCTGCATATTCCGTCCATCTTCTTTTGATGCTTTCTGCATCATTCAATAATTTGCCCAGAGAATCCTTCAATAACAAAAGCCAAGGCTTGATTTTTTTCTTCAGTCCTCCCAGCTTGAGAAATGCTGAACGTGTTCTTCCTTTTTGGTTTTCTGACTCAAGATCTTTGCACATTTTGTTGTAATACTTGGCTTTATCTTCTTTAGTTCAGTACTTTTCCTACAGTGCCACACACCAGGACTCCGAAACTATATATGTTATTATTGTTAAGGGTTGTCAAGTCAGTTCTGACTCATAGCCACCCTGTATAGGATTTTCAAATAGTGGGTGGTGGGTTTGAACCACCAACCTATAAGAGAAGCACCAGTCTAGTGCTTCCCTTATAGTGCCATGTTGTTGTTGTTGTTGTTGTTATGTGCCGTGGAGTTGGTTCCAACTCATAGCGACCCTGTACAGGGTTTCTGAGGCTGTAAATCTTTATGGGAGCAGAACGCCTCATCTTTCTCATGTGGAACAGCTGGTAGTTTCGAACTGCTGACCCTGAGGTTAGCAGGCCACTTCGTAACCACTACGCTACCAGAGCTCCTTGTGTGTCACTACTAGGAAGGTATATATCCAGCGTACTTTCAAGAGAGAAATCATTGGCGATATCC
>NW_006425805.1:0-1239 GCF_000296735.1 Chrysochloris asiatica | reverse complement strand
TCATACTTCACAATGTAATCCATAGCTCGATGACAAGAATCCACATAATCAAAAGTCTTTCTGTAATTAATAAAGCACAGGTAAACATCTTTCTGGTAATCTCTGCTTTCAGCCAAGAGCCATCTGACATCAGCAATGATATCCTTCATCCTGCATCCTCTTCTGAATCTGGCTTGAACCTCTGTCAGTTCTCTGTCAGTATATGTATGCAGCCATTTTTAATTATCTTTAGCAAAATATTACTTGCATGAAAAATTAATATTGTCTGGAAATTTCCACATTCCATTGTGTCACCTCCCTTTAGAATGGGCATAAATATGCATCTCTTCCAGTCAGTTGGACAGGTTGCTATCTTGCAAATTTCTTGCCATAGATCAGTGAGTGCCTCCAGTACTGCTTCAGTTGACTGAAAGATTTCAATTTGTATTCCATCAATTCCCAGAGCCTTGTTCTCCGACAATGCCTTCAGTGAACCTTGGATTTCTTCCTTCAGTATCATTGGCTCTTGACCATATTCTACCTCTTTAAATGTCAGAACATCGACCATTTCATTTTAGCACAGGGACTCTGTGTGTTCCCTCCATCTTCTTTGATGCTTTCTGCATCATTCAATATTTTGTCCATAGAATCCTTCAATATTTCAAGGTGAGGCTTGAATTTTTTCCTCAGTTTTTCCAGCTTGAGAAATGCTGAGAGTATTCTTCCTTTATGGCTTTATAACTAGATTTTTGCACATTATGTTATAATATTTGACTTTATCTTCTAGAGCTGCTGCTCTTGGAGATTTTCTAGTCAGCTCTTTTACCTCCTCATTTCTTCCATTTGCTTTACCATATCTATGCTGGAGAGCAAGTTTCAGAGTCTCTTCTGACATCTACTTTCCTTAACCTTATTTCTTGTCTTCTTAATGACCTTTTGTTTCCTTCCTGTATGATGTTCTTGATGTCATCCCACACCTCTTTTGGTCTTAGACATTTAGTGTCTAATGCATCAAATCTGTTCTTGAGAAGGTCTATAATCAGGTGGGACTTGTTTGAAGTCATGTTTGTTTGTTTTTTTAATTTATAAAATCCCTTTATTTATAAAGCATATAAAATTAGATTTTTCTTTCACCAGGGAAATCCTGATTGAGTGTATTATTTGGAATATTGCTCATGCTTGCATTTTAAAATTGAGCCAGGAACTAATTATTTATGCAGAGTAGGAAGGGTTAGAGTCAAATATATATTCTAGACATAT